>NW_008581066.1:35120-42531 GCF_000691845.1 Merops nubicus | reverse complement strand
AATGCCAGGGGGGCCCTGGGGCCCTGGTGGGCCTGGTGGCCCTTGGGGACCATTGGGCCCTGGAGGACCAGCCTTCTTACCTGAAAAACAGAAGGGCAGATGTTAGCTTCTCCATAAGCTGAGTGTGAGATGGGTTTTACCTGCAGGAAAGCCATGAGAACAAGGAAAGCAGAAGATTGGGGATGGCTCCTTGCTGGCTGGAGGGCAGGGACAAGGAAGAGCACCCAACTGGTCCCACAGCTCCACACCATGAGGACAAGAAGAAGCTTTGCAGGATCCTTCCAGCATTTGTCATTACATTGAAACGAGGCACTCTCTGAAGCCTGCTGAGAGATGGAGGGGGAGAGGTGGCCCTGGCCTGCCCACCCTGCTCTCAGCATGGGGCTGGGAGGTCCCACAGCCCTCAAAGGCAGCAGGCCCCAGAGCTGGTGGCACCCCAGTGGCAAGGTTAAGATGCTCCTGCTGACCCACCCCAAAAGCTGGACTATCCAAAGTCGAGAGGAACCCCTCTGCAGCTCCTCAGTTTCCTGGGTTTTGACTGCAAACGGGTGCAAGCTTTTTCTACCTGCTGTATCCACGTTCACATCCAATCCCCAAGGCTGGATCTCCTGCCAGAAGGAGAGAGGTGCCTCCAGAGGGCAGTTCAGAGCTGAACTTCAGCTCCTCTCCAGCAGCTCCTGAGCGCCCAGGGCCACGCAGGAGCCACCCGTGGGTCCTACAGGGTGATGAGGATGAGGCTGCAGCTCCTCAGAAGCATTCAACGTGCACTTGGGGCTTTGGATGGAGGGGTAAGGGAAGGACTGAGCCCATCAGGAGGATCCAAGCACTGGAGTGTTGCCCCCATCCTCCCATCTCACCACACAGCCCCAGAGCCCTGGCAGAAATCAAGTGCTTCTGATGTCACCTTGAAAACACAACTTCTACAACAGCTCCTCTGCCCAAGAGCTTTATTGCCTTTATTGCTTCAATGGCTGAGACAAAAGTCTGCTTGCTGCAGGACAGAATGAAACACTTCTTGAAATGACAAGCAGCAGTTTGGCTGTGACATAACAGTTATTGGGATGGTTTAAATTTATGGACTTGTTTTGCTGCTATATATCCATCTCTGCCATGGAACAAACCCAGGGAAAACCCATCTGGTTTAGTTAGCACTGGAGTGGAAGTCTCTAGCTGGCCCACTAGCCACCACCAGGGGCCTGTGGAATCAGCACAGGACAAGGTTTGGTGTCAAGGTGCAGAAAACCAAGTTAAATAAGCACAGGGGATTGGGATCCTACAGGAGCTTAAGGGGACAAACTGTTTGTAGTGGTATTTCTGCCCCTGCTCTCAAATCTGAGCTGGCCACCAGTCAGCCTTTCCCTAATTAACAGAATTTTCCTCCTCCTCAAGCTAATCACAGAACCATCAAGGTTGGAAAAGACCTTTAAGGGCATGAAGTCCAACCATGAACCTCAGGCTACCAAGTTCATGGCTCAAGCGTGTCCCTAAGCATGACACACTTTGGAAATCACAGAATCATAGAATCCTTTAGGTTGGAAGAGACCTTTCAGATCATCAAGTCCAACCACGAATCCCCCCCCTGCCTCAACCCCCTCCCCTATTTCCCCCTCCAGCACCCCCCAAATTCTCCCCGTTCGCATCCCCTCGGACGGAGGCGACCCGAAAGAAGGATCCCATGGAGCCCGTTGGGAATCCTGCTGCTGTTGCTCCTTGTTCTCCTTCCCAAGAGGGCTGCAGACACGACAGCTGGTTTAACTCATCTGCAGCAGAAATCTGCCTGCTACTGAACGAGCTGCTGGCTGAGCACTGAAACAGTTCCCCCCTAATTCCCACGCCGCACGGGGACACTTATTTTCTGTGCATTCCAGCCGTTTCCATGACTTTGCTGCATGAATGGAACCCTGCTTCTTAAAGCCCCCAAGCCAAAAAAAGAGTCTATATTTAATAGGAATAAAGCTCTTGGTTCATCTCCTCCCAGAGGGGACCCCAGCACCTCCCCAGGGAGGGTCTCCAGCACCCAGCTCATAGCGTGCCAAGTCTCTGTCTTGACCCACGTGCACTAGTCAGGCTCCAAAACTCAAAGCAGGCAGCAGCAGTTAAGTTTTCCTGAGCCATCCTTCACCAAACAATAAGCTCCAGCTCTAAAACCAAAAAATTCAATGTGACAATACCATAAAAATGAAACTATTTTATCCAGGGCTGCAGCTGTATATAATACAGCTCCACGAGATCCCCCTGCTACTGCAGAGTGGCTGGGAAGACCACAGGCATCACTCCTCATTAGCTGGGCTGATTTACCACGGGTTTAGGGTTTCACAGTTTTGTCAGGACAGGCTTCTCAAACATAAAATTTTATGCTGCTTTGGAGGGTAAATATAAACTAAGTTTCTAAGGCCTGTCTCGACCTCTCAGCCCTAAACGTTGGGTTTGCATCCCAGGATTAAAAGGGATTTGTTAAAGCAGCAGGTGGGTTGGAGGCCAGGCCGTGTACCAGCAGACATGAGGAGGTCTTGGGGGACACAGCAAAGTGCTGAACACCTCGTTTTCCTCTTAATTAAGTGGATATTAATTGCCCTAGGCTGGGTCATGAGCAACGGGCTGCACGTTGATGCCTCAAGCCCCTCGATCCACGGAGCTCCCCAAGCTTCAGAGGTGGCACCACCCTGAGCTGCAGAGAGCTTCTGCCTTTCCCAGCCCTCTGCCAGCATGCAGCAGAGATTTTAATGTGGGCACAAAACCTTTTTGATGGTTATAAGGAGCAAAATTGAGTAGTGAGACTGTGTTTCCCTGACGTGAGGGGACTTGGACCCTTTGGCTGCCTCAAGTTTCTCTTGGCAAAGAAATATCTGACCATAGGTGTCCCCCAGGAGTCCTAAACCCCATGAAAACCCAGGGCTGCCTCCTAAATAACCCAAATCATTGATGAACACCCAATTAACTCATTGCAAACAGCTTGAGGAACAGCAGAAAATCAGACAGAATACCTCTGGGTTGAGCCATCCTCAGAATATTGAGGAATAATCCAATCTGTGGATTATTTATCCACCTTTATACATGGATAAATAATATCCACATAAAGTAACAGCCACATTATTTATCCACACAAAATAATGCTCTGAGGTTAATACACAACCAGAAAAGAGACACAGACAGTATCTATGTTGACTTTGGTGGGTCTGAAGGAAACCCCAACCTGCAGACAGCAAGCAGCTCTGACAGCTGCTACATGACTCAACTCTACTCCATTATTTCATTAGAGCATCTTCAGAATTCCTTCTCTACAATGTAATTAGGTTATTTCAGCTTTTCAGAGAGGTTTTAACGAGCACTGATGGGTCATGTAGTCCTGCCATGGCCATGTGGGTGCATCACAGCAGCTCGTGGTCCACGCTGTGGGACAACACCTCATGCCAACCCCTGCCCTTCCCCAGAGGGAACCTGCCACTGGTTCCTCCTCCACGTCACCTGCAGAGAATTTAGAGCTGGATACCACAGGCCCAGAAAGGAAAATGAAATGAAAACTCCAACTTACCCTTTTTCTTGTTTTTAACTGAACTCGGACCTGCAAAGAGAAAGAAGGAAACTAGTGAAACCCAGTGATCATCTCAGAAAATCCCCACTGCCACCAGCACCCCCCGACCCAGAGCTGGCACAAAACTGGCCTGAGATTTGCCACGTGTGTCTCCTGAAGCACCTTCAGCCAGCAGAAATCCTGAGGCTCAACAGAAACCATTTAAAAACCAAGACTCCTACACAGCAGATGACTTCTCCAGTGGCCACCAGCTGCATTTTCTCTCCTCCCTTGAAACCATCCAAGCTCCAAGCTGCCACACTTTGCTTCCTGAGGAGGCCAGGTTAGAAGAAACTCAGTGTGACTCAGCTCTCAGCTGAGAGCAGTAACCCAAATATTTGAGAGCCAAGTTGTTTAAAAATCATAAAACACTCCAAAAAAAATAAAAGACAAAAGGGAAGAGTTAGCAAGAACTGGTTTATTTAAACAATGGGAGTACAAACTTCCCTAGCAAGGAGTGGAAATCTTTATAATGGAGCTGAGAAACAACATGACTTTTTGAGCAGAAGTTGAAGTGTGAAACATGTTCTGCTGCTTCCTCAAAAAATTAATCATGGATGGCAACAAACGGCCAAAATCCCCAAATATTCCCTGGCTGAAATCCCTCTGAAGTCAGGGTTTGAACACGCATGGAAGACTGAAATCACCTTGGACTGAGATAGGCTTGTGATGAATGGGAGGTAACGAGGTGGCCTTGGGCCTCAGGAAATATATCTAAAGATCCAGTATCTCAGAATCACAGAATGGGTTTGGTTGGAAGAGACCCTTAAGATCATAGAATGATTCTATCTTCACTCATGATGATCATCTGAGATCATTGAGTCCAACTCATTGGTGACCAGCACTGCCAGGTCACCACTAAACCATGTCCCTCAACGTCTTCATGGCTTGGAACCCCCTCCAGGGGTGGGGACTCCACCACTGCCCTGGACAACACTTTTGGGGAAGAAATTGTTCCTCAGGTCCAAATTAAACCTCCCCTGGCACAACTTGAGCCTGTTTCCTCTTGTCCTGTTGGTTGTTCCTTGGGAGGAGACCAACCCCACTCTGGCTCCAGGCTCCTGTCAGGAGCTGTGCAGAGCCAGAAGGTCTCCCCTGAGCCTCCTTTGCTCCAGGCTCAGCACCCCCAGCTGCTCCTCACCACACTTAGGCTCTAGACCCTTCACTAGAGAACACCACCAGAGCCAACCTTCAGGTCCACCAGCAGCAGATGAACTCCAAAACCTTTTATTGGCAAACACAAGCTCCTCCTTCTGCACCTCCTGAGCTCCCAGGGTGCAGAAGGAGCCATGTCCTCTCCAGCCACCTCCACCAGCACCAGCTAGTCAGGACCATTTTCAGTGAAGAGCAAAAAACAATGGTCTGGAGGACATGACTTCAAAAAAAAAACCCCACCAAGCCCAACAGAGCAAGTGAAAGGGGACTGCTGGGGATGTGTCTCTCCAACCCTTGGAGTCACGAGAGTTTATTTCATGTTCTCTATATCACACCATCAGCTCTATACCCAGAGTGAAAGTACAAATAGCTGTGGTGAGCCAAAACCCCCATTGGAAGTGGCTGGAACCAATTAGCTTCAAAGCTGAATGGGAGGAATGAGAACCACATGGGATGGCAATGTTCACAGGCCACATTACAACACCCCCATCTGGCCCAGGCACGGCAGAGAGAGATGTTACAGCCGGGCAAGAGGAGCTTGACAGACCCCAAGATCCTCCTGACATGAAAACAAAACCCCCTGGGAGCTTCTGAGCCTCACATCTGCTCAGCTCCCAACAGGGTGGGGTGGGGTGGGTGAGTTCTTTGTAGCAGGGAGCCCTAAGGGTCACCCCGGCCATCAAGGAGATGAGATTTTCCTCATGTTTTGGCTCCCAATGGTCAACTCAACGGGTGTTTCTCTGTGGAGGGTAAAATGGTGCCAAAGTCCCTTTCTAGGGACTGCCCCCAAGCCACCAGATCTAGAGTCCCATCAGGAGGAAAGGTGCTGAGGCACAAAGCTGGAGAACTCTTGGTTTCTACAAGGGTTTGTAGCAACAGGATGAGGGGCAACAGGTTCAGACTGGAAGAGGGGAGGTTTAGATGAAACCTGAGGAAGAAGTTCTTCACTGTCTTCCTCAATATGGGTTTGCCTTCAACTTTTGTACATCTTCCTACCAAGCCCACCTACCTCCCACCTCCTTTCCACACGCTGTCTGCTCCTGTTTGAGGCCACCCCAGACCTGGGGAAGTCCAGCCCCTTCTACATTCCCTGTCCTTCATCTGAAATTGGATTCGTGCTCATGCTCTTCAGCCCTCCTTGAAGGAGCTGTCAGCTCTGTTCCAAGCTCTCATTTTAACTTTGCCCTGCAGAGGAAGGGCAGTTGAGAAGAGCAGCAGAGGACTGGGATATCTGAGAGGACAGGCTGGAAGGCTTTGAAGGAAAATCAACGTGGGATGAGATCCAGTCATACAAAATGCAGTCAATCCTGACCACCTACCTACAGGAAGATGCCTTCAAATGAGAACAGTTTCACACAAGGGCTCCTTGGTGAAGGGGAAGGTTGAGAAGTGGTCCAGCAGAGCTTGCCTGGTTGGCCATCAAAGCTGGGAAAGGGCTGACAGCACCACAGGGAAAGGTTGCAGTGATGGGCATGGAGAAGACCTGGCTTGAAGGACAGTTGGCACGTCCTCATGTGTCTGAGATGCTCCCCAAGACCTAACTAATGCTACTAAACTCATAGCTATGAAGCAGGCTGCTGGCCTGACCTGAAAGGCTTCCAGTTAGCTACCTGACCTAGTCCTAAACCTTCTAATCTCTTCCATCAGACCTCCTGGAGGAAAAGCCCCCAACTCCTGCTGTGACAACTCGGGCCAGCTGAGCTCTTCATCCAGAACAGGATTCCCCAGCAAAGGTGCTGGAGCTCTAGAAGACCTAGATCTAGAAGACCTGGATCTAGAAGACCTGGATCTAGAAGATCTAGACTTCTCCAAGCCCTTGTTTTTCCACATCTGTTGGGAAAAGAGATGGGGATAAAGCAGGGGATATAAAACCAGGACAGAGTGGTAAACTTGGAGGGCAAGGTACACGGAGGAAAAGACAACCAAAAAAACCCAACCCAAAGAGAAAAGTCACCCTGGAAACCTTCTGCCCATGGAGACACCCTGGAAACCTTCTGCCCATGGAGCCACCCCACTGGCCATGGCAAAGGGAAGGCTCCAGGCCATGCCAGATCCCTTCTTCCAGCAGAAGTCACCGTGGCCACGGGTGGTAGCCACGAGCCGGTCCAGATGCGAGCTCCTCGCTGGAGCTGAAGCAAAACACGTGCAAGGGATGAGTTTTTGTGGTGTAAAACCACAGCTGTGGCCCAGCAAGCAGCAGAAGACATCTAACCCTGCTTCAGGGAGCAGGTTCTAGCCCCCTGCTCCTGCAGCCCCAGCATCTGCTGGATCATTTCCAAAGGCTTGAGGAAAAAAACCCCCAACCAGATGGGGATGCAGCTCGAGGAGATCACACATGACATGTTTTCTCTTGGAAAGATTGATGGAGTTTACTTTTTCCCCCCTGATTTTTCTTTCTGCACGCTACACACTGCTATGATTTACTATAAATCCAAAAATATCAAGCAACTTCTTTAGGACATATGCTGATATAAATAGTCTATTGGAGCAACCCCTGCGTCTGCTTATTAGTTGGGGGGGGGGAAGATTAACAAGAAATAGTTGAAATTCCTGCAAAATAGTTCAAACTGGGTTTGTTGGGGGGAACAGATCTTTGTAATTATGCTTCTTTTATATAAAACCTATAAAAGATTGACCATTCCAGAAATCAGTCAAACAAAGGACGGGGATCTAGGGAGGCTGCTG
>NW_008581066.1:24676-35089 GCF_000691845.1 Merops nubicus | reverse complement strand
GAACCTTTTTACATGCTCAGCTGCCAAGGGCAGGATGAAGTCAGGGAGTGTTGCTGCCATATTCTAGCAGGGAAACCAACTGAGCCATCTCCACATCACCATCCTTGCTCTGCCCTTGATGGATGAGAAGGTGGAGGGACCAAGAAGTCACCCTCACCCCAGGCTACCAACAGAATCAGAGACAATCTTGATGTTGATGAGATGTTAAGAGTCTTCCAGAAACACCACATCACTTCTAATCCATAAAATCAGGATGAGGTGACCTGAAATCATGAAGTCCACTGCTGTTTTCAAGGTGAACATCTAATTTTGAGGACAAAACCAGAACCATGGAGCTCTGCCTTATCTAACATGCCCAATTTCAAACCTGTGCTGTCTTTGTGCACCAAAAAAAAAAGCTCACAACAGCTTTTTCTTTGAACTGGGAGCTTCTGGCTGCAGCTGGAAGAATACCAGGTTTAGAGATGAGTGTTCTTCTCAACAGCTATGGAAATTTGTGTCAAGTATTTTTCCAAACCCTGCTAACCACCTGGTTTAACAACAAGAACACTTGCTCCATCTCAGACAAACCTCTGAATGCTGCCCCAAATCCACCAACTCCTGGAGAGCAGATTGTTAACAGAACCTGATATGGGTTCCTGGACATTAGTTGGAGAAGAAGGACAACCAGGTTCTGCCACACAGAGGGTGAGCTTCCCAGAACTCAAGTCCTGCTAACTGTCCAACCCACCCATGAAGGGTGTTTCCATCTCCAAGTTCTGACCACCAAGTGTCCTCCAGCTCTGAAAGCTTCTCCCTCTCCAGGAAGGAAGTTCTCTGCCACTTGGGGCTTCCTAAAAAATAAACAAGGAGCAAAGCAGCTCTGGGAATTAGCTTGTCCTGTCAACTGTCATGGAGATGAAGACCAGGAGGAACCATAATGATGGTAAGTCTTAAAGAAGTCCCACCCATCGTTCACGTGAGTAAAAAATGGGAAGTTTTACACATGTCAAGCTTTTCAGAGAGCTCTCAGTGGGGTGTTATTGATGCCATACTATGGGGGAGCTGGGGAAAGAAGGATGTTAGCTCCCAACCACATGCTCCATCTAGAACACGTGGGTTGGGGGGAGGTTTGGAACCAATATGTTTCCAACATTTTCAGGAAATTTGGTCTATACAGATGAAAGCTTCTTGAAATATCCATCAGTGATACAAATACTGAAACAAGATGAATTTTTTCACCAATTCCAGAGAAAAAGGCCACGGATGGTGAAGAGCAGCTTTGGTTTTACTCCTCCAGAACACTTAGAGAACATCTTATTACAGATCTAGCAAAATAGAAGCAGCAAAACACTTCATGCACTACTCCAAACTCCTGGCATGCCTTGCCAGAGTGCTTTTTTTGGGGGGGTGGGATGAGGATGGGATGTCTTCTGCTAAGTGTGGAGGAAAGATGCTGGAATTACAGGCAGGATGGGTGAAGCCAAGTCAGGGATGTGATGTCCCCAGTACCAGGCGAGTCCTGATGTCAATAAATCAGAACACAGAGACTCTGTTGCACAGCAGAATGGGGAGCTCATTCTACCAAGCAGGGGAAGGATGAAGCTGGAGATATTAGTCAGGCAGAGCCCAAGGCCATTCTGTTTGTCCTCAGTCACCACTGTTGTTTCTCTTGCTTCCATTCGTTTTAAACTCTTCCAAATCCACAGTCGCCCTTGATTGTCTTTTTTTTTCTGGGTACATCTTAAATGGAGATGCTCCAGGACAGCACCCCATAAAACACTGTCCCCTCCTTTGAATTCACCTCTTCCTTCAGGATTCTTTGCTTGGTGGTAGCCCTGTCACATTCTGGAGTTATAGGCTGCTAAATCTCCCAGCCCAGAGCCAATTTATAGCTGACACTTCTTCTGATACCCCACCCCTGTGTTGCATTAAACTGCCCAGCCCTCAGAGCCAGTCCCCTCCAGCCCACGAGATCAAGAAGAGTTTGCAGCTCATCTCGTGCTCTTTTGAGGCACTCCCTTTGGCTAGGTCCACTTTTGGAGGCTATTCTTCATCTCCTTTTGCAATGCCTCCATGTATCTCCAGGGGAAGCTGAGGTCTCCCCTGACACTTCTGGGTCACCACGCTGCTTGGCCAGAGGGTCTGAGAAGAGCTTCTGCACCCACACCAAAGGCTAAGAAGCTTCTTTTTAACTTGTGATTTAGGTAGGAGAGTGGCCTTCTGCTGCCTCACTGCTCTTCTCCCCTAAGCAATCCCTCAAAGGACAAGCCTCCCCATCCATGTGTCAACCAGATGATCAGCTGCTGCTCCAAGAGCTCCACGCATCAGTAGCCTGCTCCCTGCCTGCTCCTCTGATCCCATCCAGCAGACCCCAGTTCAAGCCTATGGGTCTGAAAACCAACGGAGAGAAGTCACAGCTCCTCCCTGCCCCATCTCCCCAGTCCCTGGGGTGACACTGGATGCCAGAGAGCCACAATCTCTCTCTTCCTCAGACAACTTCAGACGATGTCAGATCTCACCATGGAACAGGTTTTTTTCTGTTCTCAAAGGGTTTTTTTTTTGTCTCTTGCCAAAACTCAGAGAGATTTTTTTGTCTGGTTTGATGATTAAGAACCAGAACTCCTCACATCAGAGGACAACTTGGTCAGGCTCATAAGGACACTGACATGGAAGTATACAGAGATACTGGCCAACAGTGACAGCAGGTTGTCATGTGCTTTATACTGATCTTTAACCTTATCAAAGGGAAAAAAAATCATTAGTCCCTGGAGCTCAAGGGAGAACTCAAGTGTGAGCAAAAAAGAACTCAAGTGTGAGCAAGAAAGAACTCAAGTGTGAGCAAAAAAGACTGAAGAGACCATCAGTCAACAACACATTTCACTGGCCCAGGTCAAGGTGCCTGTTGGGCAAGCACCCTCTGCCCCAGCAGGAGAGGAGGGAAGGAGCAGTGTGAGGTCATTGCTCTCATGCATCTACCAGGTTTTTCCACCTTAGAAAGGATGGTGTGACTCACAGGTCATCAGCTGCTCTCTGCAGACCCACCAGCCCTGAGCTCTGCTGGAAATCCCTGTTCCCTCCAGCGAGGCAGAACCATCCTCACTCACTGCACCAGTCATTTCCATCACTTTATACGACATGAAGAGCAACTGAGTTGATTCATCTCCTCAATCCCCTCCAGATCCACTCTGGGATTGGTGGCAAGTCACCAGGACAACCTACTGATACCATGAAGGCTCCTAAACAAACACACCCAGCCTCCACTGAGTAGGTGCAAGCTCACCACAGTGCAAATGTGTTCATCAACAAAGACAAATCCTGCTCCCAATTAACTCCAGAGCCACTGCTGCTGGCAAAATAACCTTGTGCTGCCTTCTCAGAAACACAAAAACCCAACCCAACATCCATCTCCACCCTTCTTAACTCCTCTCCTACATCACCAGCCGAGCTCCTGGGGTTCACACCAGAACCTGTGGCCATTGTGTTTCATCCTCCACCCTCTCACTGGCTGTGGGAGAAGAAGCTGAGGTGCCTTTTGTTCTCCTTCAGGCGTTGAGGTTGGATTCCAACTGCTGGATCTTCACAGCGGGGCTGACAAACGACGTTGCTGTTTCTAATTCCAGTATCTCAAGGCTTTTTTTTTTTGGCTCTTGCTGGCTGGACTCACCAGGCTTATTTTTCTATACACCACTGCACCCTATTGCTTCCTTTATCAATCCCACATCGTCGACTTCAACCATTTAAAGCCTAGTATTACAGCTGTGTTTTTATTTTGTTTGTTTTATTCGCTTGTTGCTTAACACAAAACACTCTGACATTTTAAGTCATATCCCACTAAGATAAACAACTAACATATGTCATGAATTCCAGTAGAAATGATTCCCAAGTGGTGCTGCAGCAAGGTTTTAACCAAGGGGATGAAAAGCTCCCTGAGATTGTTTGCTGGATGTTTTCAATCCACTCGTCCCCACCACTGCTGTCCGTGAGGAATCGAGGGCAGGTGGGGGGAAATCTCATTGAGTCTCTCAGCCCTGCAGAATTTTACCTGGTTTTCTTCCTCCTGTGTGTAATTCTGCCTGATTGGACTGAAAATCTCCATAGTGTTGGAGAGCTGTTGGTAAAGTGATGGTTTAATTACACAGAATGGCACAGGACCTACATCCACGGATAATTCTGTGTGCTTATATCTCTATGGATCTGAAAAGGGCCCTGAAGGAAACCCAAGAGAGACCCCACCACTCTTCAGGAAGCCCAAGTCAAGCCCAACACAGCAAAGTGTCCCCTGGCTCAGCCAACAACCCTTGACTTTATCCATTCCCAGCATTAATGGACCCCCCCAAGTCCTGCTCGTAGGAACGAGATCGGTTCCAAACCCAACCAAGTCACTGCACATTGTGGCCAACAAAGCCCTGACAAAAACATCTGACTCCCATGCCTCATTCAGGGCTTTTTCCCCAAAATGCTCCCCAGTGGTGGCGTCCTTCAGCTTCAGGAGACTTTTCTTACAGCTCACCAACCAGGTCTGCTGTCAGCATGGGGGTGGTTAACGAGGCCACGACCCAAGACAGCTTCACAATTCCCACACCACCAGCACTGCAGCTCCAGGTTGGGCTATTCAGTCCCACCTCAGCCCCTCCTTGGGAGAAAAAGCAGCTTTTCTAGCCCAAGATGTGCAGAAGGCAGATAACCCGTGGGTGCTGTGGCAGTGCTGAGCCTGGACTGCCACGCTTGGCCACTCAAGAAGGTCCATGGGCTTGAGAAGGTTCCTCAGCTCTTCTGCTGGAGCTGACCTGCAACCAGATGGGCTCGTGCTGAGCAAACTTGTGCCTGCCTGCAAAACACCCCGTGGATGTGGCCAGAGGAGGCAGTTTCTTCACAGAACTCAAAGCTCAGCTGCAAAGGCTTCAGCCAGGGAGACAAGAGAGCCTCTCATGGAGTGGGAACAAACCCCCAGCTCCTGGGGGAGCTCAGCAGCTACACGGCTTGGCCCGTGGCATCCACAGCTCAGATGCACCCAGAGTTCAGCTGCCATCCCATTCCTGCCTGGCTGGAACATCTCCCAGCAGTCCTGGCCCTGTTTTGGAACAGAAGAAACTCTCTGAGACTCCTCCAGTTCAGTATTTGACCTGAGGTGCCCTGAAAAGCTTCAGCTTTCAGAAGTGGAACTGGGATGGGATCACCAGTCACTTCTAATAACGTTGGTCCCTGCTTAACACAGCTGTAAAAAACAAGCCTGGAAGTTCAGCTCAAGCTTCAGCAAAGCCTCCTGAATCACTCACCACAGGCTATGTGCTGAGGATCCACCAGGACAACTCTGAAATCTTCCCCAAGGTGGAGGATTTTCAGCTCAAGCCTCAAGGATTTTCAAAGTTTTCAGCTCCAGCATCTGAAAATGCAACTGAGGTGGGATTCTGACCAGAGAATTCCCTCTCTCAAGCCTTCTAAATATCCTCAGCACCTCCAAATCCTCCCGTGGTCATCCCACCACCTTATCCAAACCAGACAGGAGGTACCAGGGAAGGACAAACACACACCAAGGCAGCTCTATGGATGAAGCAAATCAACAGCACCTAATCCCAGCTTTGTAAATATTAATAACAATAAAGCAGGGTTTCTTCTGGAACAATCCAGCTCACAAATGGAAGGGCTGGCAAAGAAGGCAGGAGGTAAATAGAGGCTGTGTATCAATCAGGGCACATCGACCACTACACTGTGACCTGGAAATCATGGCCACCACACAATTAAGCTGACACCTCTCCCAGCAAATTAACTGCTTTTAATATTTACCATCCCACTGGGACACAGCAACAGGGCAGAGTTCAGCAAAGAATCCTGGACTCCACCAGTTTTCAGAGCCTGGTTCCTTCTTGCCAGCTTGGACACCCTTGTGAAAACCATCACCTTTATCACCCACTGTGGGGACAACCTCCAGAGCTCAGGCTCTCAGCACCACGTGCTTGCTAGGTACAGAAAGTGGCTCCAAAATCTTTAAGCTGAAGTAGAACATTGGGGTCAAGCCTTGGGGGTAGCACCTCCAGCTCCCCAGAGCTCGGGCTACGTGGAGCTTCCCTGATATCAAGTCTTGCTTGGGTACCTACCACAGCATGGTGCTGGGTGACAAACAACTGCCCGTGGCTTCCTGAGACAGGCTTCAGCAAAGACACTGCAGAAAATGGGACCTGGAAGTAATTTCAGTATTAAAAACCTGAATTCAGGGTAGTTGCAACCAAAGATATGCTGGAAATGCTTCAGCTCTCTAAAAACGTGTGGTTGGGGTTATACCCTGAGCAAGAAGGTCCTTTTTGGTATCACCCACACCTTTGCTGTCACTTGTCTTCAGAAATGGCACGGTATGAAGCTAGCAGTGCTGTGACAGACCTGAAACCAGGAGCTCAGCATCATTCTGAGGGTTCAGCCCCTTATGGAGCTCCCCTGGGTCCATCCCAGTGGAAAGGCTGGTGAGAAACGGGCACAGGCACACGGCCGTGGTGTGGAACAAGAGCCCTCCACATCCATCCCTGGACCTCCGTGGCTGAAAGGTGCCTGAGATCTCAGTCTGTCCACAGACACCTGCCCAGGTAGCACAAGCATAGGTGTGATTAAGGATCTGCAAACGAGCTGCAGCCTTAATTTGACCTCAGTAATAACGAGCACCGACAGCGACGCCACAGGAAAGGGATGGAGTTCACCCATGAAGATTCAAACATCACCTTAACCCCCCTTGTTTTCTCATTTTGGGGGTGATCCCAGAGAAATTTGGGGGGGAAATCAGGAAGCACAGGCCCTTTGTGGAGAGCCTTTCTCGTGGGACATGCAGGAAATGGTCTGTATTTACTGAGGACCCATCACCATGGTTTCGGAGCACAATGAGGCTCTATCGCCCTGCGTCCATCTGTGTTTCTGGGAATGCCTCAGCTTCAGGGAATTGCAGGGCCTGACACAAAGGCACCCATTGTTCCCGAGGCAGAGGGATGAACCTGCCCTTTCCAGAGGAGAGGAAGCCAGCAGGAAAAGTCGCTATTGTGATCTGGATATTAAAAAACAAAACAAAAATAAACTCCCCCCCCCCCCCCGAAAAAGCCGCATTGCATCATCAGTGCTGCCAGGGTGGGAAGGGGGGAAGGCTGAGACCTGAGGACTGCAGGACCAGGGGTTGTCCAGAGGGGTGGAGGGAGCTAGAAGATCCCCCCCAGCCACGCTCTGGCATCAGCTACCTGCTAAACCATCCCAAAACCATCCCCAAACCATCCCCAAACCACCAAGTGAACACTAACAGGGTGAAACGCTGGATCCACGCAGCCAGTGCATCCCTTTCCCAAGCTCCAGGTAGACCCAGGGCCTGAGATGAGCTCCTGCTCTCCTAGCATTGAATTTTCCTCTCACCAAAAGCCATTTGCAGCACTGAAAGCCACGAGTTCTCCTCAAGGACTTTCCTTGGCAGTAAGGAGTGCCAAAGTAGTAGGAACCAGATTGTTGTCAGTTTAAGGACAGCCATCTGCTCAGCCTCTTCCCAGCTGCCATCCTCCCAGTCAAAGAAAGAGGAACAATCACTTGTGCTTTTTTTTTTTCCACAATATGAAAAAAAAAAAGCTAGGAAGGGAAAAAAAAAACCCACCCAACAACCCAACAAACCCCAAACCAAACCAACCAGGAAAGCAGCCTGGCAGGGATCTAACTGGGAACAGAGATGAAAGTAGGAGAAAAAGAAACTAGTTTGGGTTGTTGGTTTGTTGTTTTTTTTTGTTTTAAAAACCAATGTTTTTTAAAGATTCCTATTGACATCTGCTTTGTAAATGCTCTGTCATTATTTATAACCTCAAGAGCACGGAATTGTCTCTGTAGTTACAACCCTGCTACTCCCCTATTTTGGCTTTGTTAGCAAAGAGCCAGCAGCATTTTTACTGGTGCTCTGGGAATAGAGATCTAAGATTTCATACACAGTTTATTTAAAAGTGGACTAATTTAACATTCTTGATGGTTCCTTTTAGCACAACTGTTGCTAATTACCAGCTCTGGAATGATTTGTTAATCTGGGAGCAACAGCAGTTCCACAGCAGCATAAATACACCAAGACAAAAAGGAAGGGAGGGGGGGGAAAGAGAAAACTCAAAGAAAGACATTGGAGGGCGTCAAGTTTTAGTGAAATAAAGCAAATGAAGTGGCAGGTGGAGTTGGTAACACAGAGTAGGAAGAAGGCTGTAAAACTGAGCTGTAAAGGGAATAATCCTGGTTTTTAGAGCTGTGCAAATGTTGGTTTTGGTGGCACAGGGAGGAAACTGGCTGGAAAGATGATCTGTGCTCCTCAGGACCAGATCAACCACCTATTAAAACCTTCTGCCCGTGGCAGGGTGACCCCTGCAGAGCAAGGCTGGAGAGCCAGGCAGGCACCTCAGCCCAGGACACGACCTCAGCTCCTTTAATTGCTGCCAGGGTGCTGTGTGTGGAGGGACACAAACAAACATGAAGCAAACAGGACCATAAAACATGACCAGAGGGTGGGAGGATCGAAGCTGGAGTCCTCAAAGGAGGAGCCCTTGAAATATGGGAGTCAAGGTTGGAAGTGACAGGACCTGACTGATGGCTGTGCACGACCCCACACCAGTTTGCTGGGGGGGGGATTCTCAGCAAGCAAAAAAAGAGGCTCCAAAGCTGCTCCACTGCTCGTGACCTCCCACATCCCATCCCTGTGGTTCCATGCTCTGGGCACAACCAAAGCCATCACCCTCCCCTGGCCCCACGGGACCACCTCTGACCTCTCTCAAACTCATCTTTTCCACAGCAAAAGGCTTGAAAGGCAATTTTCCTAAAAGAAATAAAGCTTCCAGGAAAGGACCCGTGTTATCTGTGACATTTATAGCTCCTCAAAGCCACCCCATGGGTTGGTAGTAAGAAGAGCAGGACTCAGGACAGCCATGGAAGGGGACAGAGCAGCTGCCCTCCAACCCAGGCTTCCACGCTCCCATCACTTTGCTCATTCCCTGCATGTGTGCAAGGACTTGAAAGTTCATCAAATTAACTCCAGACAAATATTAGTGAAGGCCACAAGTGGCAAGCACAGCTCCTTCCTTCTGGGAATTTATCGTTCATCCACTTTTATCTTCTGGAAGCACTTGAGAGATCAAAGATTTGATCAACTTTCCCCTTGCAAAACTCAGGGAGAAAATGGTGTTATCAGTACTGTGACATGATGGTTTGGGGTTGTTTTTTTTTTAATGATTCATTGCCCTGCTCTAAAGAGTCCTTCACGTAGGTCTAAACCAAACAGCACTAGTTACATGAGAAAGCTGTTCTGTTTATTTACTGATTTTATGGTTATTAGAAGGTCAATCCCTGCCCTGACAGCTTTACCCTTGTGAAATATGGCTCTCCCCAATAAAACAGAGATGGCCAAGCTCTAAGTAACTGCCTGCCAGCATAACCCACCTTGGAATGGCACTGGGAAAACTATCTGGCAATTTTCCCCAGCCCCATCACCCTGTGGGGTCAAACCCCCTCATTTAAAACACAAAAAGACATAAGCAGTGGAAGCATCTGTGGCTCTGGAGTGACTCGGCTCTGACACATCCAGGGAACACGAAGGGAATGTGGGCAAGGAGGGCAAGTTATAGAGGCACAATGATGGTGAGAAAAGCCCTTGTTAGTCCACTGAATTTCAGCATCCATTTCTCATAGAATCACAGCTTGGTTGGGGTGGGAAGGGGACATTCAAGGTCACCCTGTCCAACCCCCCTGCAGGGACAGGGACATCTGCAGCTAGAGCAGGGTGCTCAGAGCCCCAAACAACCTCCCCTGGGATGGTGCCAGGGATGGGGCAGCCTGGGCCAGGGGCTCACCACCCTCAGCAGCAACAATTTCTTCCTTCTCTCCAGTCTAAATCTCCCTCTTTTATTTTAAACCCCTCACCTCTTGTCTTGTGCCAGCAAGCCCTGCTCAAAACTCCATCCCCAGCTTTCCACAGAGCCCCTTGAAGTCCTGGCAGCCCCCAGAAGGTCTCTCCATGCAGCTTCTCTGCACATCTGGCAGCTCTTTGGCAGCTTAAGGGGGGGGCCAGGCTAATTCCTGGGGACATCTGCCTGCAGCACTCTGGTGACACCGTGCCCCCTGTGCAAACTGGTGACTCAACACAAGGGACTGGAGAAGGTGCTGGGAGGGATTTTGAAGCCTCGGTGCAAGAGGACTTGGATCCTGCCTGAGCCATCAAATGGATCACATTTAGCTGGAGTCACTCAGGGAGTCTGTCCCAAATGCATCACCCTTGTCAGTGTTTTGGGGAGGTGGAATCAGGAGTTTCATGGAGCTCTTTCTTGGAGCAGAGTCACAGGGAAAGGCTTTTCCACTGTGGAAGCTCCAGGGGAGGTGGGAAACTCATGGAGCCAGGGAGCTGGAGGGGACCACAGACACCCTGAGTCAGGGCTTGGGCTCAGCAGGCATCAA
>NW_008581066.1:15288-24578 GCF_000691845.1 Merops nubicus | reverse complement strand
CCTGGCTTCCAGACTCCTTCTCCTCTCCATATAAAAATGGGGCTGTGTTTTTCTGCAGCAGGACAGTGCAGGAGCTCCTCCAGGAGCTCAACAAGGCACTCAGTCCTCACACCTCAGCGTAGCAATCATGAAAAGACAGCACTGGAAATAAAACTCCTCACCCTGAAATCAGGCTGGGGGAAAAGGGCTGAAGGTGAAGTCTGAAAATTCACTGAAGGTGAAGTCTGAAAATTCACTGAAGGTGAATTCATTTGGTATTGATCACTGAAGTTCTCTACAAGTGTTGAGAGAGGTTTTGGTGCCATAAAGATGTCTCAGCACTTGCCCTAAGTTATGCTCCACCTAAGGATTTTGGTGCTGTTCTCAGAACAAAGCAGGTGACATTAGGTGGCTTCCAGCAGGAGGTATCATCTTGGCAGAGTTCATTTCCCTTTTTAAAGCACCCTTCAGTTTTCCAGAGCCTTTAGAGGCTGCCCAGTGAAGAGCGAACCATCCAACACAGAGCACAGCTCTAATTCTGCCCTGTATCTCCCAGACCTTACCCACCAGCAGCCCTAACTGACCCCTGCAGCCCAGCTCCTGCTCCCACGGCTGTGGGAGGCCCTCAGGAATGGGCTCCACCTCCCAGAACTTCCCAGATGAAAGATTAAAGTGCTTTAAGAACCCCCCCTGTCAGATGGTGGCACGTTGTCACGTCCAGCACTCTCACAAGGCCACCGTGGCACGGCCCATCCCATCACAGAGAGGGTGGTGGGACCATTCCTGTAGGGGAGTTGGGTTGTCAGACACCAAATCCCACCACGAGGTCTGAAATGAAGAGACCAGACAGAAGAGAAGGGCTTTGGCAAGGTATGGAAAGGCCGTGGAGATGTGGGGTGAGGGACATGGGGCAGTGGGGACCTGGCAGTGCTGGGGGGACAGTTGGACTCCATGATCTCAAAAGCCTCTTCCAATCCAAGAAGATGTTGCTCTGATCCAGGGATGGAGACAGCAGAGGGAAGGAGCAGCTGCTGCCCTACAGACCATGGGGACAGACAGCAGAGTCACACCAGGGAGCTCAGGGGTCATCACCCAGCTCCAGGGCCACGGAGGAAGCTGCTGAGGTTTCTACCCCACATCCTTGGGTTATCAGGTGACAGGTATGGACGTGTGATTTCTTCTGGGACTCCACTCTTTGTTAACACAAGCTCTGCAGGACTTGGAGTTCCCTTCACATGGGCTTGGAACCCACCTGAGACCCTCTGCTGGGCTGCAAGACCCCCTCAGAGCATCTCCTGTGTCGTGCTGCAGATGTTCACAGCTCTCTGCACTCCAAAGAGCTACCTGATGATTCCAGAGGTGTTGAGAACAACCAATACAGGTACCCAAGTACAAACTACAGCCTTAAATGAGCACAGAGCCTCTTAATTACATCTCAAGGATGAAACCACTACGCAGATGGATAGGAAATCAGAACGACTGGAATTCCTCCTCTGGAAGGTGAGCAAAAATCAGCCTTCTAAGCCACAGATGCCCAGTTTTTTCCCCTCAGAGCTGCAGAATTCTGTCTATAACCACGAGCTGAAAGAAAAAGGTCAGTCTCCTGCTTGGCTGTGTGAAGATGAGGAAGAAGGAGGCACTCACCATCTGGCCCCTCGCTGCCTTTACTCCTTTTATTCCGACGGACACGTCTGCTCTCCTCTCCAACGTGCAGCTTGTCCTCAGGGTGAAAGAAGTTCAGCAAGGCCAGCTGGAAAAAGAAAGACAAGGTTAAGAGTCTTTAGATGAGCAGAGAGATGAGAGCCCCAACAGCCAGATCCTCTCCCTGAGGAACAGAGAGCCCGGGGAGATGGGAGATGGCATCTCACGGAGGCCCAGCTCAGCCCTAGGGGAACCAAAAGAAGCCACATCCCCTTGGAAAACTTGGAAAAACTTGGAAAAACTCAACCTGAAGGGTTTGGGCAGTGAGGAGCAGCCCTCAGGGCACGGCTGCAGCGCTGGGGACAAGGGGAATCAAACACCCCCAACGCCAGTGCAACGATTTCTAATTATCCTCTACAAAAACTTGCTCAATCCTGGAGCTCTCTCACCAGTATTACTCACTGCCAGTAAGTTTTTCCCTCTCTCCAGCTCTCTTCTGCAAGCCTCATTAGCTACTGAGATTCAAAGGTCTTCGGGGACCTTTAAATCCAATTCAGCACACCACATAAATTAACACTTTAAACCTAGAGCAAGTACATCTTTATAACACGAGTTTGGCCAAGAGGCAAAAATTTGATGTAGCGACCTCTTATTCATGAAAAAAAAAAAAAACTAGTTGCCCCATTAAAAACACTTTTGACAGTTATTAAATCCACATCCCTACCCCAAAAAAAAAAGTGGAATTTTGGTTTAGAAACTCCCCCAGCCCCTCCCAGCCACCTCGGGGCACGGCGACTCTCCAGCAGCAGTGTTGGGTTGGGTGTTTTTTTGTTTTCCCCAGCTATTGCCACTTCTTCAAATAATTAATTTCACAAGGGATTCATTTGAGGGCCAAACACCTTGTTCTGTGTCTTACCACACCCACCTCTGAGCAGGGCTGCTCTGACCAGCACGGGCTTCTCTCCACGCTGAAGAAACCCCCAGCACAGTTATTTCAGCCAGAAATACACACCCACGAGCCCCACTCAGCCAGGAAAAGCTTCAAAAAAGCAGCTCCAGAGGTTGCCCAGGGTGGTGTTGTCCTGAGGGCACAACCTGGGGTGTCAAAAGCAGCTTTGAAACAGCAGAGAAGGATAAAGTCCTTCCTGAATGGCTCGTTAGACCAGTGGCTCGTTAAGCTACAGGCCATAAAAGTCCCTATATCAAAAGTAATACTTCTTAAAGGTCTTTTTGCCTTTGACTTGATGATCTTGGAGGTCTCTTCCAACCTAAAGGATCTGATGCTTCCATGACTTATCCCAGGGCTCTCACCTCCCTTTGCAGAGGGGTTGCACCCTTCTGTTCCACCCACCAACAAATTCCTGAGGGATTTCCCACCCATGGGCTCCAATTCCAGCCCACCAGAACCCCTTCTCCTGCTTCCTGAAGAGCAGCCACCAGATTTTACATTTGCTTTGCTCCAACAAGCCCCAGTGCACTCTTGGGAACAGGATTTGGGAAAGCAAAGGGTTCCCCCCCAAAAAACCCACGCAGGATGCTCCTGTGAGCTCCAAGTTACCTTCCCCTCCACCAAAAAAAAACAAAACCAGGGCAAGAAATGAGCAGAACCTGCTGAGATTTTTTAAACCACTCATTTAAATCAAGCTGTAACAGTGTAGAACTAATTAAAGGAACAAATTACAAGAAGATTTTTGTCAGGGCCCAGCCCTAACTGTGTCCAAACAAACAGGTTTCCTCTCCCTGCTGTTGCAAACCCAATTTTAACACAATATTAATATCTAATGGAATCATTCAGAGAGGAGGGAACCCTCAGGATGAAACATCCCTCACGTCTCAGTCTGATGGATGGGTTTTGTCATTTTTTTTTCAGGGAAACAATCAAAACTCCTGGAGAGGTTTGAAAGCTTTTCACAGCCTGAACAAAGAGCTTTCAGTCGAGTCTCCAGAAGGGGAAACACAAGAGGTTTGACACACGATGTTTGTTTTCCTAGAGAGTTCCCCAAACCAACCTTTCTCAGCACAAAACTGGCGTCCCAGGGCTCTGAGGGCTGTGGTCAGCCAGGATAATAATGGGAAAGCTTAGATTTTAAAAAAAATAGCTTATAAACCACAAATTACAGCTACCAAAGCACATCCCCCAGCTGGACCTTCCTCCTCCTCCTCCTCCTCCTCCCACCATGGGTGCAGTGATCACTGCTGGCACCGTCCCAGCTCTGCTGCACACAATCTGAAGCTGGAAAGCATCAAAATTGGGACTGAGTCCTTGTCCCTGCCCTGTCCCCTTCACCAGGCTCCTCCCAGCAGCAGCTTGGGTCCACCCCCATGACTCCAAGGCTTTCTGAAGCAGCACCACCCCACCCCTCCACGCTCTGCCTGGTGAGGGACACCACGGGTGTGACCAAAACGACTGGGAGAGGAGTTGGTCCTAGGTCCTACCTCCACAAGGCTTTTAATTACACAAGGGATGGCACCCAACCTATGGTGAGCAGCATATAGGGGTTCAAAGAGGTCCAGAGGGATGAAGGGACCTGCTCAGGATGACTCTGGGGCAGCATGAGGGATGCCCAAGGTGTCTGCTGGGTGCAGCTGCACCAGAAATGTCCCATTTGGCTGCGAGCTCCCAGCAGTGATGAAGGAGAAGCTTCTCCTGGATGATTCAAGGGGTCCATTGTTCCAGGGGCCACAGCTGCAGGAGGTTGAGGGGGGCCAGGGACCACCAGCTGACACAGCTTGTCAGAAGAGCAAGGATGCTTTTCCCATTCATTCACCACCCCTGAGATAGGATCCACAGGTTCACACCCTGCTCTTGGCCTCAGCAGCTTCTGGTCTGGACCTAAGGGTGCCTCTTGTGCCTTCAACTCCTCTACTCCCTGTCCTCTGGTGTGGCCACGAGGGAGAGCAGAGCGAGCAGATGTTTGCCACCCAACTAGCCAAATAGGATGCAGCCACACAGACAGATGCAGGAGGGGATGTAACCTTGAGTAGATGCTGCTGGCTGGACACTAGAGCAGCTTTAGGACACAGAGGCTGCTGGAAGCAACACTTGCCATGGCTGAAGAGCACCCTGAGCAGCAAGGATGGCTCCTGCAGGCTCCCTGCCTGCCTGGGGAGCAAAGCAGTGGGGTGGGCAGGAGTTGTGGGCAACCTGCTGGGGCCATCCCCGTGGCTGAACGCTTCAGGAGTTTAGAAACACCTCAAAAGGGTTGGCACAAGCATCAGTTGTAGCTTTGTAGGAAAATATGGAGCACACACACTTGGCAGGGCTGGAACAGGCAACTTGCTGCTAAACTTGGGTGCCCCACGCTCCTGGTTTGTGATTTGGAGGTGCAAGACCTGGATTTTTGCTGGGTCTGGGAGATAAGAAGCTGGTTTTGGCAAGGAAGGACCCAGCCCAAGGGGATGATCTGGTGTGGTGCTGTGCAGAGAACCACAGACTGGTTGGGGTGGGAAGGGACCTTTCAAGGTCATCTGGTCCAGTCCCCCTGCAGGGATCAGGGACATCTCCAGCTAGAGCAGGTGGCTCAGAGCTTTCCTGGGCAGCTCTGAAAGAAATTACTCTCCAGGCCCATGGTTGCACTGAAACTCCTCATCCTCAGGTCATGGAGAATTGGTTCTCTCAGCCCCTGCACTTGTAGAGTGAGAGTATTTTTGAAGAGCCCAGCAAGCTCATCAAAGTCCCCCAAAAAGTTGTATTTTCTCTGTCTAGCTCCACAACACCAACAGAGAAGTTTGGAACAATCACCATTTCCCTCCTCCAGGCTCAGAGCCCTCAAATCACCTTAATTTTAGAAACACCACGTAAACCCCTGACGACTTTCTTAATCAAGAAAATCACTCTAGGATGCAAAAAGGCCAAAAAGCCAAGAGAGGAAAAATCCCAAGGGAAACCCTACCTCAAAATAACCTGGGAAACAATAGCCAAGGGCTGCCTTGCCAGAATAACTCTGTTCTACCTCGGTTTCTCTCAGCAAAATAAAAACAAAGGAAGGTTTCCAAGGATGGAGCTTCTACCACACATATATATATAAAAATGTATTTTTTAAGGGAGCTTTCTTCAGGCTGTGAAACCCCAATGGATCAGAGTTGTGGCTGGATGCACAAACCACATCCAATAAGAAACACAGCACTGGGGTGCTGAAATCACTGTTAGGAATTCCAGATTTAATTGCACCTCTCTACAAGTGCCTTAAATAAAGCCCATCCTTCCAACACTTTCTAGGAATGAAGATCTACTGGACACCAAGGGATGCATTTCCAACATCCAAACAGCTTGAAAAGAAGCAAAATGAAAAAATACCACCCAAACCATGCAATTATGGACAAAAAGTGTGTTTTTTTTCATAGGGAAAGCCAAGTTGGTAGGAAGAACCTGTGTCAGAAGAGAAGAATTGGGAAAAGCACATAACCATTCAGGTCCACCAACCCTTTCCAACGACTGCCAAGTCCTTCAAAGCCTATTTATCACTAAAAAAAAACCCAAATAAAGTATTCTCTACACGCAAACATGGTTTCCAATCACTCATGAGAGAGCTGGAGCAGCCAGCTAGAGATCTAACCAACAAACCCCCCACTCTCCTACAGCACAATAAAGCACCAGAGGGGGAAAAAAAAAAACCCCAAAGCTTGAGATCGTCCTCTGGCATTGTTGTTTAATGGTATTGTTAATTAATTAAAGGCAAATTCCCTCACCATTTGCAATTTTGGAGACCATCAGTGTGAGAAGGCCAATAAAAGGCCCAAGCTTTGCAGAGCTATTCTTTGCAAGCAATACTGTTGGGTTTCTTTTTTTCCTGGTGCTCTAAAGTTCAGCTGTCAGAGGCTGCGGTTCAGAGGAGCAGCTACTTGAATATCAGCCCCATTGTCCTCCATCAGAAATTCCCCTCTGGTAACACGTGGTGCAGAAAAAAAAAAACCTCCAAAAAATATTAAGCAGATTATTTTCAAGCAGCCTAGAAAGAAGCTGGGGGAGTAGCTTTGCTTTGTTGGAAAAAGAAAACCAAACCCCAGCCCATTCAACGTGTTTTGGAGCTTGTTTTTGTCATGGTTCCTTCTTCCTTGTAAAACATGCAAGAAGCTGAGGAGTAAACAATTCCCATCTCACCATGACAGGGATTTATACACCATGCAGACAAGCCACAGCCCTGAATCCAAAACTCTTGGAGCGTGATAGGTCGTGAGCCAGGACGTGGTCAGAGAGAGCAGAGATGATACTTTCCCTCCGTTGGAATTCTCATCACCCACCTTCCTCCCCCAAATTTGGTGTTTTCAGCCCAGCTTGGCTGCACAAATCCTTTGCAGGGTCTGGAGGAGGTTACACAAAGGTCCCTGTAAACCCCCTCACTGGCTTTTTTCTTGCATGATAGCTCCTCTCCTTCAAGACTGCCCATAATTCTTCTTCTCCCTATTGCTTCATCGGTCTCCTCAACTCCCTGTCCTCCTTCCTCCTCTCTGGACACCAGCCACGTCCACACTCTCCCCAGCTATTCACCCTGAAGCCCGAGGTCCCAGGGGCACCAACCATCAGCTTTGAGTTGATATGAAACCCATCACAGCTCCTTCTCATTCTGATCTGCACACAAGGATCCCCACTGAGGCTTTGGGAGCCATCGGTGATCTTTGAAAGCTTTCTCCACCCAAAGCTATGAGGCAAAGCAATTCCATCATCTAAGAGAATAAAAGCACCAGCAAGGCTGAGGAGCTTCTCCAAAGCCAGGTGGGAAGTTTGGGTTGATAGAGGGACTGAGGGATGCCTCTAGGTGGGAGTCCCAACAGCAGAGCCACCTCCATCCCAAAACTCACGAGGATTTTCATACAGAGTGACAACCAAGGAGCCAAGTCAGTCCCTGGTCACCAGCTAGGGCAGGAACTCTGTAAATCTATGGCCCTTAACACGCCACCACTGCTTTTGAGAAGCAGATTTGAGAAGTTTTCTATCTGCTGAGCATTTCTGTCCCTGGGTTGAGCAGCCTCTCCCAAGGGGACTGAGCAATCCCCATTTTCAGCAGGCCAGTCCCGGGTCTTCGAGGCACTGCGGTAACACAAAACCAGCAGAGAACAATAAAAGAGGAGGGAGCATATTTTCCTAAGTTTTTATGGGTATTTTAACTTCATTACCCAGGAAAGCCACTGTATTTTTTTCAGCCCAGAAGATTCTATCTGCTTGCCAGTTATCAGTGGAAGCATCACCACCAAGCGACGAAGGCGGTGAAGGAATTGTCATTGGAGGGTAGGACACAGCTCAGAAACTCCTTCAGAACCAAACCCTTCCCAGGGACCTTCCTCTCCCTTTCTCCTTCCCACGACACAGAGTGTTAAAGCAGGAGTCCTAAATCTACTACAGTGGCCACGTCTCCCCATACTCCAAACTCCCCCAGTCACAGCTCCCAAGCTCTTACTGCCAAACTCATTGTACCAACAAAGGGAAACTGGAACACAGCTACTGAAGACTTCAAAATTCCACTTGAATATCAGCAGTAAAATGGCTCAACCAAACCAACCCACCAAAGGTGACACCATTGGCCTGTCTATAAAACAAAAGCATCTTTTTCTGTATCAAAAGACCTTCAGAAGACCCTTCAGAATCATAGAATAGCTTCAGTTGGAGAAGACCTTGAAGATCATCAAGTCCAACCATTAACCTAACATTGGAGCCCAACACTAACTCATGTCCCTCAGCATCACAGCTCCATGGCTTTTAAATACCTCCAGGGATGGAGACTCCACCTTTGCTACTGCAAGTACAAAGTCCAGCAACACAAGCAGGAAGAGACATTAAAGTTGTACATGGATTAAACTGCTCCTGAAACCACCCAGCTTATGACATAAGGTGCTACCTCCCAAGAGAGAGTCATAGAATCATTTAGGTTGGAAAAGACTTTCAAAGATTATGGAGTCCAACCATTCCCCCAGCCCTGCCAGGTCCCCAGTGCCCCGTGTCCCTCACCCCACATCTCCACAGCTTGGGAACCCCTCCAGGGGTGGGGACTCCACCACTGCCCTGGGCAGCCTGGCACAGCCCTGGGCAACCTTCAAGAGCAAGAAATTGTTCCTCAGCTCCAACCTCAGCTTCCCCTGGGGCAACTTGAGGCCATTTCCTCTTGTCCTGCAGAGGCAGCAGGCAGGTGGATTTGCTCCTCGTGGGAGAAGGGAAGAGACTGGGCATTCCTTCAGCACAGGCAGAATCATCCACTCAGCCCTGAGAACCACAGCTTCTGTCTTCAATCTCCAATAAAAGCTGTTTCTGGCACAAAACAGAAGCAGGGACAGAGCCCAAATCCCTGGTCTACACGTGCATCCCAACTCTGACTTCCTAGGAGCACCTAAAACCGACACCACACCAGCACCACCTCAAGCCTAGAAGACCAGGAGTTGCTTTACAAGGTTGTTTGCCCAAAGGATTGTCTCAAGACACACTTTTGTGGAGCTGCCTTGGTCTGGAGGGGATCTGGGGCCTCCCCTGAGGACATGGGATGGAGTCACCACGTCCCAGCAGAGCTCAGCGGTGTGCGCCCCACGTACAGGCAGAGCAGGGGCTGAAGCATCCAACTGCTCCCACCTGTTGGCACTGGAAGCTCAAAACACGACCCAGATGTGAGGTAGAACAAGGTCAAAGCTGAATTTCACCCCACATAGGAAGACACCTGCAGTAAACTTTTTTTACTGGTAGTAAG
>NW_008581066.1:12091-15257 GCF_000691845.1 Merops nubicus | reverse complement strand
TCCTGCTGGGACTTCCCAGGCTGGGCTCGGCAGAGCTGCAGGAACCGAGCTCCTCGCTGGGAACAGGCTGCTCAAACTGCTGAAAAGTATCAATGTCAGAGCAAGGTAAGGAACTAAGCAACTTAAATCAGTTCCTTTTGCCTCCCAGGGAAATGAAATGTAGCTGTGAACCAGCGCCAGACAGAGATCTGCTGTCTATTACCAGGAATTCTCAGTTTTTCACATTTTAATTAGCCTTCCTAGGCTTTTTGCAGTCCCCTTTGCAGCCAGCTGGGCTACGTCCCCCCTCCAGATGGAGGTCACGGTTTCTTCTTCATACCCACAGCAATTCTTTCCCCATTTTGGCATTTTTATCACCAAAGCAGTCGTGCACTCCTAAAGAAGCCCCGTGCACGCCTGCGTCGGGGGCAGGCCCTGCTTAAGTGACTCAATATTGGCCATATTTTCTCCTTTGGGCCTGTTTCTCCAGCTGTGCCTTTGCTCGTGCCTTCTCACGACCTGGATCTTCTCCAGCACATCCAGGATGTCACGAGGTCAATAACACAATCCTCCTCAAAGCCATAAAAGCTCTTAACAACCCTCCTGAAATCGGGCGTTGTTCCAGCAAAGAGCTTCAGGGCTCTGCTGCTCTACTTGCAGCACCTCCGTCGCCCCGTGAGATGAAGAACTGGGTGCTCCCTGGCCTGCTCAGACTTGTCTTCAAGCACCCTTGGGTCTCCTCCTTCTGACAAGTTTCCTTTCACAGTCTTTAAAATGTTTTCAAACACAATCTGGCCTGTTCTGGCAGTCAGGATAGAAACACTGGCCTCATCTGGCTTCCACAGCCAACACAACGTGAACCATCACGAGATGGAGACACCACTGGGCTACTCTCTGTTGAGTGTGCTTCTCATCCACCCAACACCTTCCACTTGCACCACTTTCAGGCATTTCTTATGAGACAGGAGCACTGCAGTCCCAACATCTGAGGTGGCTGAGAACATCTTCCTGAACCCATGGCCACCTCTTTTTTGAACCCCATCTCCACAGCAGACATCCACTCGAGGTGACCAAGCCACCTTTCCTTCCAAGAAGTGACCCACCAGCAGAAGAGATGGAACTAAACCCTACTCTGGAGCTTCCCATCAAACATACAGCTGCAGTACCTGAATTTTGGACATTTTTCAGTCCTCTGGTGTTTCTCCTTCTATCTTTTGAAGCTCTACACAACCCAAGGGGTGCATGGGACTAGTTAGAGCAACACAAGGGTTTGGATTCACTCACTGAGATGATCCTACCACATAAAGTTACAGGAGAACATTTGTCAGACATTGAACTGATGAATCTGTTGCTATCAGACATCCACTCCCACCCTTCTTTTGGAGATCTTCAAAAGCCTTGGAGATCCCAAAATTCCTCGGATCCCCAAAATTTGGGAATCTTTATTTTGCCATAAGCTAGTCAGATAGATGAAGTTTTCAAAAATTCCATAACAAAAGACTTCCTGTTAAGGGTGGATTTTTCCTTCCAGCACAAGGGGTTTAAAAAACCTCTTTTCTAAATGTGGATGTTAAAATTGGCCCTCAGCTACAATTAATTTTTATGACACTTTACTGGAAGGAGAAAAACAGAAGGGAAGGAAACAGGAGGAGGGAATCAAGTAGTCCAAATCATGAAAAGAAAAATAAGTCCCCTGTAAATGTAACATCTATAAAATAACACCTCTGAATAAAAGGCTAAAAAACCCACTGCAGCAACTGGGAATGAATCTCCATCAAATTGAAAATCATTTCCATGCTTGAGCCCTTGATGAAAAAGCCAAAAAACCCCAAGATTAAACCAAGTCCCACTTTTCTGTTGCTGGTCCCCATCGTGCAAAAGGAACATCCCAAAGGGTCCCCCCCGAGCTGGCACATCAGAGGGGTCCCAACCAAGGCTTGAAGGGTTTTTTTATGAAGATATCTCCTCAGACCATGAAGGTTTTGATGCTGGTTCCAAGAGCAGGAACACACCACGCTGCGGCGGGAGTCGGCGGCTGCCGGTTTCATTCCATCCGATCTGCTCGAATAAATTATGCTTTGTTGCCTAATTAATCAGATCCACGGCAATTAACGTCAAAAGAGACCGTGACTTCGTGCAAAGAGGATTAAAAAGCTCTGGAAGGGCTGGTTTTGTGGCAGGGCACAAGGCAGAGCTAGGGCACGGTGCCAGCGCCGATGCCACGCTGCAAACCGGGACCTGTCAGGAGCACACGGGACACAACCCAGAGATGGGGAGAGATGGAGACATCCCTTCCAGCCCCTGCTCTGGGAAACAGGCAGCAGTGAGGTCCTGCTCCACACACGCCAAGCAGGTTGTCTCCAGATAGACACAGTCCTTGCCAAAAGGGGAAATGATGGTGCTAAGTCCCCTCCTGGCTTGGCTTCCAAGGAGCTGTCTCCTCTGGGAGTGCAGACAGCCAGACCACGCTCCCACGGCCCTGGTACCCATCAAAGCCACCAGCACGGGGAGGAGAAAACGACCCCAGCACTTCCCAAACAGCTCCTTCTGCAAGCAAAGGCTCCAGCAGCCTGACCGTGTGTGCCCTCTGCGCCACCTCCTCGCCCTGTGGAGCTTGCTTAGTGTCCCTTGGGCAGCTGAGGGAGCAAGAGGTGGCACGGAGGGACACCAGGAGAATTCAGAGCATGGGGATATATCCCCACCTGCCAGCTGCTTTGCTCCAGTAACTCTGATGGCTCTAAAAAGGCCACGCTTGCCCAGGCAAGCCAGCAGCGTGCCGCAGAGACCAACCGAGGGGGTATCGCTGAACCCAAGACCCTCATAACCCACCACTTCAGGCACAGCAAACAGCAGACAACAGAGCTAAGGCTGCCTGAAGGAGAAACACGGGGATGTGCTGCAGGAATGGAAACTCAGGGGAAAGAGCTGGGAGGAGTTCAGGAATTTGGATTTTCCACACGCCGCTCTCTCAGACGGCCGGTCCCGAGCGCGGCAGCACCTCCCCAGCTGGGTCCTGGGCTGAGCCTCGGGGCTGCCAAAGGACCCGGCCTCGCCTGCTGCTGTACAGACCAGACAGATTCCTAATCAGAAAAATATTCCCTGTTTGCATGGAAGCAGAAGGGCTGCTTCTAATCGAAGCAAAGCTGCTCCAAGCGCCCCGCGCCCGAGCTGCCGTCCGGCGGGTGCA
>NW_008581066.1:6249-11745 GCF_000691845.1 Merops nubicus | reverse complement strand
GGTGGAGTCCCCACCCCTGGAGGGGTTCCCAAGCCGTGGAGATGTGGTGTGAGGGACACGGGGCAGTGGGGCCCTGGCAGTGCTGGGAGACAGCTGAACTCAATGACCACGAACCTCTCTTCCAACCAAAACTCTTCTAGGATTCTACAACTACCTCCTCAGCAAACAAACCTGCCATGCCCCTCGGGCTGCAGGCAGCAGCCCCAGCAGCAGCAGGCAGGAAGGCAGAGGTGCGAGCTCTGCCCTGGCCGAGCCTCTCTGCTGGAGGCTTTGATGTGAGCGTGCCCAGGGCACGTCTCCCGAGCAGCCCCAGCACGACGCTGCCCCCAGCAGCAGCCAGCACAACGTCCCACACCACGGCTCCATCCAGATGTTCCCAGGCAGTGCCAGGCCAGCTGTTGCACAGCTGCCTCCCCGCGGGCTCCTCTGCGAGCGCGGCGCTCGGGGCTCCCTTTGCAGGTTTGCCACTTTCCACTGCAGAAATAAAAAGGCTTTCAAAGCGTTGTCCCACTGGTCTGTCAAGAGGAGTTTGAAGCCTTTCAGTGTTGTTTTCCACTGGTGGGTTTGGCTTTTCGACCGGTGGATGGGCCGCAGGAGCTGCTTCCTCCCTCATATGGATGCCACAAACCCAGGCGCTGAAAGATTAAGTGGCTTTCTGGAGGTTGAAAGAAAGTCAGGAAAAAAAATGTCATCGACGGTTCTAGCCCTGCCCAGTTCCTAAAGTGAGGTCTAAGCTGGCTTGTGAGACCTGGAAGGTGGCTCTCAAGTCTTTCTGAAGAAAGCTGAGCTCTCCACTTAGCTCAGCTTACTCCTGACCACTTGAAGCTCAATATTCAATTCCAAGTGAAGGATTTTCCCAACCTGCTCCCCTGAAGCAGACCCAGGATGACTCTTCCCCAATAACATCTAATTATACCACTCATTTTTTACAGTCATTCATTTTATTATTACCCTCTTCCCTCAGAAAGCTGCTGGGGAATAGATATGGAAGGGGCAAATCTTCCTGTATCAACCCACGTCCTGGCAGTGAGGCTTCAAGGACAGATGTATAGACACCTATATTTATCTATCTCCTCATGCACCTCGGGCAGCTCCAAACTTTAGCTGAACAACCTGCTCCAGCCCATCTGGGCACCCAGCAGAGCTGATGTCCACGAAGGTGCAGGTTTATCATCCCTACAAACCATCACGAGCACCTCAACGCCAGCACAACTCAACTGCTGAAGCTGGCCAGCAGCTTTTTGCCTAAATTTTGGCACTGGGGAACACCACCAGGTCCCACGGATCTCCAACGTGCACTGTCTGCTGGGGGGGGTCTCATCCAGGCACTCTGCACACTCAGCATTAATGGGAAGCACAAAGGAAAATGAGGAAAAACCACCCACTCCTGCAGCCAGGGAGGATTTTCCTACTTTTGTGGGTGAGATGAACGAGCTACATGGCTTGAGGCTCAGCAGAAGTGAAAAGAAATAAATAAAAATCCTGCTTACAGAGAGAATTTTGCAACTTCTCCAAATGTCAACTCAGGTCAGATTTGCCCTGGATGGGGAGAGAGAACCTGAGCAGAGCTCCAGAGCCTGGGCAGCCCCACGGAGCTGCCAGCACACGAGTGTGGACGAGGACAAGGGTGAGGACAGGCAGCAACACGTGCTGAAGGAGGACCCACAAACCTTCCCAAGCCTTGAAACTGAAGAAGGATGGAAACTGCTTCACTTTTGCCAGGAAAAAAGTATCAAGTATATCCTCCCTGGATTTTGCAGTTTGGTTTGGGTTTGTTTGCTGGGTTTTTTTGTTTTCCTAAAGCTGGAACTCTTTCTAAATCCTCCTAGGCAGACAGACAAACAGGGACGTCACACTGATTCAATAGCCAACCAAAAATGATTCCACTGGCCAGGTTTTGCTACAAATTCAATCTGCTGAAGCCTTTCTTTTCCCCACAGCACCCAGGGAATCCTGCCTGCAAAGACAGGACGAGGGCAGGACCTGGCTGAAATCCCATTCCTGAGGAGCAAGAGCATCAGCGACCAGCTGGAACCACCACAGCCTGGAGCCCATCAGAGCTCTCAGGATTATCCTGGTGTCAGGATGTTTTATTCCCTTGACCCCCTGGGATCAGCCAAACTGGGAAATGCTCCCACTTGCCCCCAGAGGAAAGGGCTATTTTACCATAACCTTAAACAAACAAAGAGCAGAGGAGACAAGATGCTGCCGGGAACTACAAAGGGTGACTGTAAACACCAGGGCAGATAAAGCAGATGGATGTTTTAAACAATCATCTCCATCAGAAAAGAACACATGGGATATGTCCCCACGCCCACAGGGGATGAATTCACCGTGGCCAGGAGCCACATTACACAGTCAAATCTCAATTTATAACCATCACCCACTCACCCTGAAAAAGCCCATAAATAAATCCCAGGACAGTAGAAATCAGTAACATTGCAATGAGAGAAAAACCCCCAACTGATAGAGGATCTCACGTGGAGAGGAGGATGCTGGAAATCCTGATGTAGAGATCTTAAGGTGAGAAACACATTGGTGGTTTTATTGCCAGAGAGATCTGATGCTCAACAGCCAAAAAGGAGATGGAGATGCTCAGTCTGGGTCACATTCTGCCTCAGTCCTGCCCTTCCTGAGCTTTTCATGCCCAGAGGGAACAACCTGGGGTTTCCTCAGCAGGCTGGAGAAGGTTGAGGTGGAAAGCAGAGGGAACAGAGCCAGGGTGAGGAACCAGCCTCTTGCACTACAGCTCGCTGTCCTTACTCAAAAAAAGAAACCCTCAACAACAGAAAGTAGCAAAGAATAGACACTACTAATAAAAGAGCCATATAAAATTGATTATTTTGGAATTACACCATCATTTAGACGATGGTATTTTGGTAGCAGCAGCCTAAAGAATTCGTGCCCCTCGAGAGGGGGGGTCGCTCCTCCTCCAGTGGCAGCTTCACCCACAGCCTCATGGTTGAATATTTTAATTTAAAAAAGTAAACCTGCTGTAAAATGGATGAAGTTCAGGGCTGTCTGGTCCCTCACCCTCAGCTTCCTCCCTAGGATCGTGACATCCATCTGCCAAATGTGCAGAGAGGAGGAAAGGAAGATGCTGGGGTGGCTCTGGGGACAGACTCCCTTTGAGGCCAGAGATAACCTGAAACTGGTCTGATGGGGTCTCCAGCCTTCACCCACCCAACACCTCCCTTCCACAGCAACCCCTCAGCAAACAGGGAACCCTAAAAACACCCTCATGGCAGTCATGCCCAAGATTGATGACACAGAGCAGCCTTCCAAAACACCCAAGAGATGCCCAGGGAGGCATCACTTCACATCAGAGGTGAGCTCAAATAACAGAGGCACAATTCAGACCCACTGAGCAATACCAGAATGAGCTGAAGCCCCCAAAAGGGCACTACCAGAATACACCAGGCTGCCAAAAGGACACGTGGAGCACTTTGCTTTGCTTTTCTGTGGCTCTGGGTCCCCAGTGGGAACTCTTCACCAGCACAGCAATCCTGGGAAGGGGTCCTGGAAGCACACGCGTGATTTTAGTCACGGAAACTCAGAGCTAATGATCAGCCCCCTCCTCGTTACCAGATGCTCACATATATCACTTGGCAGGGAGAGCAGAAAGTCAGACAACTTTATGCAGCAGGGTCAGCATTCAAAAGGAGAAGAAACCCAAGGCTTCTTTCAACTTTTAGAGTGGAGTGAAAAAGAGAAAAGGAGAAAGAACATCTGAAAGGGATGAAATACGTACCGCGCCCCAGAAGCACAAAACACAACCCCCTAAAAAAGTAGCTAAGGCTGCTGAGAAACCAATTCCACTTTGAACGTGCAAACCACCCTGCACCTCCTGAGCTTGCCTCCTCCTGGGATGCTGTCAGTTTTCCATTAGCAGCAGGGAGAAGGGATTTATAAAGCAGCTGTTTCTGTGCAGACACGACATCCAGCAGCGTGTCCCAACACCTTCCCCCTCGGTCCTGCTCCATCCTCTCACCCACACCCCTCCAGTGGCTCTTTGTCAGGCACCCGAGTGTTGACATATTCTGTTCCTAGAGAATTATGCAGCATGGAAAGCAACAAAAGGTTGGGCTGTGCATGTTTCTGTGGATTAGCTGCTATCATCCTTGTAGCCAGGAGCTGTACTCGTCCCGGGTATTTATCCAGATAATTCCCTCACACATGCATCAAGCAGAATACCCAGTAAAAGTTAGCCACAGTGCACAGCACCAGACCAAACAGTTGCTGCTCTTCTGCTCCCTGGTGAGGGTTTCATGAAGGCCCTCACTCCAAGTGAAGAAGCAAACCCTCACCTCAGTGCAGTAAATCACTTCAGGCAGGGGAACGGGCCAGCAGGCAACGGTGGGAGCTGCTCTTCCACCTTGTTCCTAGCTTAGCATCTCCAAGTCACCTTCCAAGGGATCTCACAGGGCTTCAGCTGTGCTGCAGCTAAAGGTTCACCCATGTTCCAGCATCCTTTCCTGGATGCCAGTGTCAGGCTGTATCTCTGAAGATGAGTTATTTACTAGCAAGAAGATTTTGGGATGCATCCTTACGTGGTACTGGAGTCCTTCCACTGACAAGGTCCTACACCTCTTGCTGTAATCAGACCAGGAACATACCTGGGGTCACATTCAGCACAGGAGCTGCACAGCTGACCAGGACTCCTCAGCACAAACCTCCATCTCCATTGCCTGAGCCAAAAAAACCTCATCCCAGTCCCTCCAAACTCCAACAACGCTGTTCATAACTTGTCATTCCCAAGGAACGGTGTCAAAGTGCCTGGCAGTAAATGGAGAATCTACTCTAAAAAAAAATAAACCAGAAACCCCCAAATTTCCAATTAAACTCCTGTGCCTCTGCTGTGTACCACTGACTTGTCATGGTATCAAAACCATCTGATTATAAGTTCAAAAAAACCCCACAAAAGCACAATTATCAAACTCCAGCCATGAAATCCGGTGTCTCTGCTAATTCCACAACTTCCCTTAAGTGATTAAAAGACTTAAACTGCAAATTTCAGAACCCTTTACACGAAAAAGCAAAAAACCAAACAAAAAAGAGGGGAAAAAGTTTTAGCCCTGCTTCAAAACTGGCACTTTGGGCACAAAAAAACCCCCCTTAAAACAGCAGAATGCTCCGTTAGCAGACACTGGCACCAGCAGCGAGATGCTCCTGCCTTCCAATTTATCTGAACTCCAGCAACTTGTGCAAAATTAATTCTTATTTTCTGTAGAGCAAACGCTCAGAAGCTCCATTAGCCAGTGTCTGAAGGGCTGGCTTTCTCTTTGCAAATTAACAACAACAAAAAAGACTTAAACAAGACACAAAACATGAGCTTTTTATATAGCTTGAGGTCATCTTTGTCCTTCTGGTAGTGGGACAATGCTCTTCTCAAGTGTACTGGGTGGCTGGGGCATGCAGAGAAAATAGAGAGGCAAGGAGATCTTTTATTATAATGAATATACAAATAAAAATGAAAAAAGAAAAAAGTATTAAGGG
>NW_008581066.1:0-6218 GCF_000691845.1 Merops nubicus | reverse complement strand
GGGGGGAAAATGCCCATGCAGATGTTCTGCTGAGGAATTGAGGGAGGGCACAGCAGCCTGTTCCCCTGCTGCAGCATCTTGCTCTTTGCAGGACCCAGAAGAGCAATTTGGGGGTTGAGAAGGAACAACACGTTGCTTTTAAAGAATTTTAACTGACACCCCCCACCCCCCCCCAGCAGCTTTACAGGCTTATCACTCGTTTTTCAGCAGAGAGCAGGGAGCAATCCCATTTCCAGAACTGTTTCAAAGAGCTGTAAGGAAAATATGCACATGGGTTTGAAACACACTTGGCCAGCTTGAAGTCATATGTTGCCTAAGAGACTTTACAACATAATCTGGAGAAAGAACAGCACATAAACACAGTGCCTACATAAGCACAGAGCCTTGGAGAGAGGGGAAAAAAAAAAACCCCAAAACATAAAGAAGAAAGGTTACCAAACAGTCTGGCAGGGTTTGAAAGAGATTCCATATCAGCTGATGATCTTCCCAGATTAACACAGATAATTCACTGATACTTAAAACTTTTTTCAAAGATTTATGCTGCAAAGAGTGAGATGCAAACTGCTGGGTGGAGGAGCAAGAGGAGCTTGGGCTGAAATGAAGAACACTTGAAAAAGAGAGAGGACAACATGTGGAAAAGGACCTGCTGCAGATGGACAGAAGCTTTAAAAAAAAAAGAGAAATCAATTGAAAATCTAGTGGGAGCAGGACCTGCAGATGAAAATATGAATTCCACCACTGCTCCTCAAAGCACTGCTGCATGTTAGCTTGTTTTATTTAGTGGTAGCTGCTTTTAATTCCATTAGTCTTGCTTTTTTTCAGGTGCTCTACACAGGCAGGTCGCTGCTGGTGGTTTCTTCTTGATACAGGAGGTGAAATTTTAGGAGGAAATGTCATTTTAAAGCTACCAAACCTCCCAGAAGCAAGCAAAGACCTGAAATTTCCAATCCACTTCACCAGCACCCAAAGGTTCATCCCACAAATGTTTGGAGAAAACATTTTTAACTAGGTGTAGCTGCTTCAAACCCAAACCTGCTGCTCAAAGTCTTCTACAGCAGCACTTTGCTCACCAGGTTTTGAACAAACACCTTGAGTTCTGCAGAGCATCTCCCTCCCAACCCTCCTGGGCAACTCAGCAGCACAGGGGACCCCAGGAGATGCAGAGCCACGCTACCAACCTACCTTTTTTATTTCTCTGGATGACCATAACTCTCTGCCAGACCGACCAGAGCAGCCCCTGAGAGGTCCACAAGCTGTAAATCCCAGCAGCCCTGACCCTGAGGAACACGTACTCACCCCCATTCATCTCTGCAGCAGCTCAATGCCAGCACATGGACAACTCAGAGCCTTGGTCCCAGACGGTACAAATTAGTTCTGACTATGCAAATCACAGCCATAAAACAATAAAAAAAAATTAATTCAAAACAATAGAAGAGAATCCAAACCTTACCCAGAGATCTTTTGCTTGCAATATAATATTTTGTCAGAGCTTGCTCCATAAATCAGAGCAGACAGGGCCTGGGTTTGATGACTTCATTGAGGGATGAACCCATCCAAGCCTCTTCTAGGGCAAAAAAAAAAAGACTTTTCCAGAATCACCTCATGTGCTCTGTGGCAGGAGGAGGCTTGGGCCAGTGGCAGGTCCCTCTGACAGAGCCCCCAGAGCTCTGGGAGAGGAGGGGACATGGGACAACCCCCACCTCCTTTGCTCAGGGATCAGTTGGAAGTGAAAAGGCTGATTTTAGAATCATAGAATCCTTCAGGTTGGAAGGGACCTTCAAGATCATCAAGTTTTCTGAGCCCTGTCCTCAGGAGAACAGCCTGCCCATGCCTGACTCCTCAGCAGGGCAGGAGGAAGATGCTCATCTCCTGCCCAGTGGTGAGGGAGAAGCTGCATGGAAAAAAAAAACACCAACCCACCCCAAAATAACCCTCAATCCTTCTCCATTTAACCCAACAGGATGGTTAACCTGAGGCACTGGAGCAAAATACCCCCACGGTTCAGCTACAATGAGACAGAGATCCCCAGCGTGGTGGGGGTTGGAGGGGACCTCTGGAGATGCCCTTGTCCAACCCTGCTGCCAAAGCAGGCTGAGCTAGAGCAGGTTGCAGAAGGCATCTCCAGGAGGGTCTGGAACCTCTCCAGAGAAGAAAACTCCACAACCTCTCACAACCAGGAGATGGGCTGCTCTCAGACCTGGTGCCACTTGGATCCCCTGGCAAGGTGGCCACCCAGGCACACGTCCCTGGGAGGTGCCCACCTTGATGCCACCCCCACAGGACCTGCAGGATTTCAGGGCATGGAGCTCTCCCACCCAAAATGGTTAAGTTTCCCTTCTAGAACCTTCTGCAAGTGAAAGCTGGGCTCTTCCTCAAGCTGCTCCAGCAGTTTGGGATGCCTTTTTTTCATTAAATGACTCGTTTTGAGTTGAGAGCTTTCCGTAAATTTAATTTGAGCTAATCACTTTCTTGCCAAAGGAGAAAAACAAGTCAAAGGTTTATTTTAATGCTATTGAATTCAATGCCTGTAAATTTAATTTCTATCTGTACTTTTGTTTAAACATTTTACAGTGTTAATTACAACAAGCAAGGCAAATTAGTCTGCCAGACTAATAAAAGGCCTGTTATAACAGATAATAAATAGCTCTGAACCATAAGCTCATTAAGATGCTGCTGAAGTTCGTGCTCTGACTCACAGGTTAAGATCAAAATCTTCATCCTAAACCCAGGATGAGGATCTCTGAGGCAAGGAAAAGCTGCAAGAACCGAGGCAGAACGTCACATTCTTTCCAAAGGAAGATCCTGGATGGTCTGAAACCAAAGACATGGAAACAAGAAACCTCAAATGCTGTGAACCTGTTGGAGCAGGTCCAGAGGAGGCCACAAATATGACCCGAGGGTGGAACCCCTCTGCTGGGAGGCCAGGCTGAGAGAGGTGGGGTTGTTCAGCCTGGAGAAGGCTCCAGGGAGACCTTCTGGTGGCTTTTTGGTATTTAGAGTGGGACTACACGAAAGCTGGGGATGGACTTTTGAGCAAGGCCTGTTGGGACAAGAGAAGGAGGATGGTTTGAAAGACAAAGAGGGAGATTTAGACTGGAGAGAAGGAAGAAATATTTGATTCTGAGGGTGGTGAGAGCCTGTCCCAGGTTGCCCAGAGAGGTGGTCGCTGCCCCATCCCTGGAACCATTCCAGATGAGGTTGGATGTGGATCTGAGCAACCTACTCTAGCTACAGATATCCCTGCTCAGTGCAGGGGGGTTGGACTGGATGACCTTGAAAGGTCCTTTCCAGCATAAACCATTCCAGGATTTTATGACTCCATGGACATGGAGCCAACCAGCCAAGTTTTCCTTGCTGGACTCCAGGCTGGTTGCAGGATAGCTATAGGGTATGCAGGATTTTGAGGACTTTTCATCCTCTCCTTACTGATGGCCTCCAACAGGCTGGACACCAAGATCACCATCTCACTTGATGCTGGATGGAGGTACAAAGGCTGTGTGCTTGGAGCTCCAGCTCAGCATGGAGAAAATAGCTCTGATGCTCCTCGTTTGGTCCAAAGGGGAATTATAATTCCTCATTTAGTGAGGAAAGTAGTTAAAGGAAATATTGTGACTCAAGAGAGTCTCTCAATACCATCGCTGGCCGTTCTGTGGATTCCAGCCACATCCTACCTAAGGAAAAAGTTGTTCAGAGGTCAATCCTATCATCAAGATTAAAGAAGCACCTTTTGATGGCAGGCCAATGCTCTGCTAGCAAACGCTGCTGCCTCATCTCCACCTTCCTGCCTCATCTCCACCTTCCTGCCTGCTGCAGCTCCAGGGGTGGCTGACAGGAGGATTTCCCCCAGAGAGGAGACCTCTGCTCGCTAGATCTTCAGTCACCACCTCCCTACCCACCCTCCTCACCCCAGAGGAGGAATCCTGAGCACACCACCACCAACCACTCCGCTCGCACGCAGCCACGGAGCAGGCAGATTTTACAGCCCCACATCTGGCACATCAATGGCCTGCCCTTGATTCCTTCTGCATGGTGCAAGTGACATCAACTCATTGATCTCCTAAGTTAATAGGGGTTTCAAAATAACACAGGCAGGCAGGTGTTTTGCTCTGCAGTTGGCCTTTTGCCTCTGATTTAAGTGCAAGAACAGCTAACGAGGGCTTTAGGAACATCACAGAGGTCTGGCTGGAGGAGGTGGCACAGAGCACAGAGTCTCAGCACCCTGGGCTACGTTTTCAGGAGACCTGGATGCAAAATGTTGGCTCAGTCACAAGCCTTGGGTGCAGCCTTTGGTCAACAAGGCTCCTCTGCACCAGTATATTCCATTTATGAACTGGGGTGACACTGTCCCCAACCCAACCAACCTCCTCCTGCTCTGCAGAGCTCTTGCAAGGACCAAGTCCACCTACGTTGCCAACAGGGCTTGAAAACAAAAGGCAAGGCTGTATTTGCAGCTAAGGAGGAAGAGATTTGATTCTCTAGGCATATAAAATATAAGATGCAAGAAAAAGGAAGGAGCTGACACTTGGAGAGGGGAAAAAACTGAGGCCAAACCCCAAGAAAACTCAATGTTTAAAAGTGAGGTGGACAGAAAACCATTGTCCCCTTTTGGGGTCATGCAAAAGGTCTGAAGAATGTTGGGCTGGTTCAACCCAAGGGTGCACGGAGAGGAGAGATGCCTCCAGCTCACAGTTCTGGAAACATAAGCCTCATTTATTCTTCCTGGAAAAGTACAGGCAGCTAGAGAGGGATCTGGTAGGTTTATGCTATAAAAAGAGAATGGCACAACACAGACGAGAAGGAATTTTCCATTCAGAATTAATTTGTTTTCATTAACACCCAATTCCATTGCTCAGTATTAGAAGAAAAGCTCTTTTGTTAAGATTTCTAGGGGCTGAAAAGGCCAATGAAGGGCTGAAAATGCTCCTCCCCAAAACAATGGATGTGCTCCATGAGGCTGCCCACAGAAAGCAGCAATATCAGGCTTCAGATTCCTGATATTTCTGAGGTCTGAAAGCCACTTGAAAGCAGAGTTGGGTCTCCTCCTGCCATCAACAAATGAGTTATTTTGTCATCAATAGAGGAATCACACAAACCCCAGGGAACACATCAACCATAGGGGGATATGAGCATCTCCATCACTAAGCTCCTTCCATATTTTAGGATGACTATTGCCACGGAAAGAGAAAAGCATAACCCAGCTAAGGTGTTGAAACATGAAGGAAATCCAGATTAATACAGAAATAACCATCAAGGTAACTCTGCCCATTTTCCCTAGAGGTTAACATTCAGCAAAGTGAAGTGAAGCAAACACTGGGACAGCCCTGAAGGGAAAAAGAGGAATAAAAGTCACTTAACAGGTTGCAAAAGATGCTTTTTTTTTTTTGGTAAATCACTGTACACTTTACAGGTAAGAAATTTAATCCTGTAATCTCTTCCTACAGAGTTGATGCAGAACTCCAGGAAGCCCAGAGTCGATTGCAACTCTTTACTCCTGATAAAGATATTTTAAATGATTAAAAGGAGATGTCACAGAGGAGTCAAATTCAGCAGGGCTGGAGAAGCTTAATAAAGCTCCAGAAAACTGCACACAAAATACTACGAGCTCACCTGTTTCTACCTATCACAAACCACTTCCCTTGGGCTCCCTACTCTCCTTTCATGGTGGAGAGCAGTTTTGCAGCAATTTCCAGCCAAGTTGGTACAAAATTCCACAGAGCTGCTGTGCAAGCCCTGGTCCAGCAGCGCCGTTGGTGCCATCCCAGCATCCTGGAGTCAAGAGAGGCACAGAGGGGCTGCAAGACCCTTCCCCAGCTATCACTGATGGCCAAAAAAGGGCTGGAGCAAGACTGGGCTTTGCAGGAGATGGGTCTGAAGCTGCAGAGCCCAGCTTGGAAACCAGCCCCGAGGACTGGGATGGCCCCGCCACTGCCTGGAGTAGAAAGAGGATCCTGGTGGCACCATCCCACTTGTTGCCTGTGTTTCAACATCTGGGTGACTTTTTTTTTTTATTAAAAAAGAAGTGAAGAGCCCCCAAACTAGGCTCAGAGTACCCAGCCACCACCAGACTCGAGAACATGAGGGGCAGCAACACCCAGAGACCAAAGGCACTCGGCTGCACGCAAAGAGCCCAAAAACGACGTCAGGTTGGAGGCCACCAAGCCTTGGCCCTCAACTGGAGATGATGGAGATGTCTTAAAGCTGGAAGTGGGCAGATTCAG
>NW_008581065.1:0-13049 GCF_000691845.1 Merops nubicus | reverse complement strand
TTCAATGTATTTCTATCCACAAAATGTCAAGTAATACAGAAGAATATTTTGTCCTTCTTTACATGTCTATTAGACAGCCACGCAAAACCAGTACCCAAATCCAGGCTGATGCTGATCCTCCAGAGAACCCCAAGTCTGATGCCATCCCAAGCGGTACACAGCAGTGTTGACCTACACCATAAGCTTGTAGCCCAGAGCCCTGGCAGCTTTACTGTAGCTGCTGCTAAGGGCTTTATTGCAAAGTCACACACTGGATTGTCACTCTCATGAAGCTGAGGTCCTCATTCTGATTCCCCCTGTGACCATAGTAGCTCTCTGGAGCCAGACCAGAGTTGCTGTTCTCAATGGTCCTGGAAAAAAACACCAAAACAAAGTAGCAATGACGAGAGACCCAAGTGGTCTGTGTTTAACTGCATGTTCAGATTAATTTTTTTCCTCCTTTTTAGGCCACGAGTGGGCTGGTTACTCCTGCTGCTAGAGCATGGGATGCTGTAGCCCCTCATACATAGGCAATTTATTTAGCATGCTTTGGAATTGGTTGCTTATTTCTTTGGTTGCTTCCTTCTTTAGTAAAATGGACAAAATGCACAGATTTTGATGTCTTGAAGTGAATCCAGCAGCAACAGGAGAGTGATTAGAGAGGAGAGGTTTTGTTCATGCACTCTGCTTGTTAATGAGAGAAGGTAGACAGAGAAGTGTGTAAACAGCCAGGGCTGTCACAGGTCTGGTATTTCCGTTTGGCAGCACGCAGGAGGAAAGTGGGATGGTCTGGGAAAGGACTGGGACTGCACAAACCTGCTCCAATCTGCAGGCAGGTGCAATGCCAGACAGTAACTATGGGCTAAAGCTCTAGAGCTTTCCCCAGTAAAACCAAACTGGGTTAATACAAGCTGTGACAGCCCTCAGAATCACATCTCCTCAGCTAGCTTTAGACCATGCCTTCAGAGGCTGCTGCACCGTCTTAACACAGACAAGGGAAGTGTGAGCACAGAGAATAAAAATCTCTGACTTCCAAGAGCCAGTTGATTGGGATGAGTGGAAATGAGGCCGTTTTGGATGGATTTGCTTCATACCATCATTTATCCTAGCGCAAACAGACATAAAAATGGGGATCCCCGTTTGTGTGATATTATTGCATGCTGGTGAATAAAGTGCAAGGGTTGGAGACAGAAGGGTCAGTCCTGTCCTAGTGAACTATATGCTGATGTAGGAGATAATGAACATTGTGAATTCCTATTCTAAATGTCTCATCTTCCCTACTAATCAGGTACTGGAGCTGGTATGAAGGTTTTCTCTCAAGGCATGAGGTACTTGGTCCTGCTGATATGATATCTTCTGGGATCCTCAGTGGGACAAGAAACCGAAACCACCTTGATGTTCCTCCCCAAAACCATCACGTTTGGGTTTTTTTTTTCCATTTCTGGACTTCCTTGGACATTTTGAAACACTGGAAACACCAGTGAACTGTCTGCCATCAACATTAACTCCACAGACTTTGCTGCTGCTGGTGGTGGTGGTATGGTTGTCTAATTTTTATGATAGGAAAACAAATTCTTTTAAATAAAAGCAAAACGGAATAATAAAATTTATTGAGCCACAAGGTGAAGCTGGAAGATTCTGTCTTGTTGCATATGGGAACAGATTTACTTGGGAAGGGAGCTCACAGGACCACACAGGGCTGTCCTCAGTTGCACATCTCCAGTTACTTTCATCTGGACTGTTCTTCGTCCCCATTGGAAAAAGGAAGTCTCTAAGCCTTACCTGGACATGCAAGTGATTCTCTTTGAGATCCCACAATGATATGGTTTGGTTGTTCCTTTGATTTATTAATTCTTTTTTTTTTTAGATGCATTAAATGTTGAGAAATATCACCCAGGTTGACACTGCAGGAGACTGAAGTCCTCTGGTCATCAAAAAGAGAAGGGCAGCTTCCCCTTCCTCCTCCTTACACCCCTGCCTCAACCCAAAGGGGCAGCTCCACAGGAGAGGATTAAGTTGTCCTCCTGTCCGTGTGAGCCTGGGCCTCTCTGCCTGCCACCAGCAGTGTGCTGAGAGGAGGTGACCTGTGGTCGCCTGGCACCTGGACTGATCTCACCAGGACATCACGGGATAACAATCTCCCTCCCACTGACCTGTCTGTGTTTGACTGTCTCAGCTAGAAGAGGAAGCTTCTAGATCCAGTTACCAAAGCCCTGCACCACTCGACTCGCCTGTGTGGTCTGGTTGCCTGGCCCCTCTCTGCACCACGGGAGCCAAGCCTTGTGAATGCTCGCATGAGAGAGGGGATGGAGTTGGTTTGTAACGTGTCTCAGAGCCATGATATAAGTAGCCTTATTTTTAATGGTCATGCATACACTTGTACATACGGAGGGGGAATAAACCATGATGCGAAGAGTGGTTGTTGCTTTGTTGGCAGGGTGGCGGGACGGGTGCGGAGGTGCAGACACTCTTCAAGAGCAGCAGGCCTGCTGAGCTGGCAGCATTGCTGCCAGGGCTCGTTAAGCTTGAAAGTGGAATGGGTGGGCGTAGCATCTTCTCCTAGCTGTGGGTGGCAAAGGTGCAATGTATACAGTGATACCTGTGACTGCAAACAGAATCCCTCTGTGTTCATTGCTGTACACCTCTTCCTCGCGCATCTGGGGCTGGGATTGCCACAGGGATTTGATGACTTCTGTCAGCAAAGCAAGGCCCTGCTCCAGTCTTGGGCCACCCATCAAAAGAGCCATAATTGATGGAATGTTAAAGTTGTCTTATGTCCTCCAAGTGTTAAAATCCTGATTCGGGTTGTCTCAGGTGTATTGTGGTCTTCTACACATTTGGTCACAGAGCAGGAAAGGAAAGCAAGGCTGTTCAGCCTGGAGAGAAGGCTCCAGGGAGACCTTATTATGGCCTTTCAGTTCTTAAGGGAGGCCTGTAAGAAAGATGGGGACAGTCTTTTTGACAAGACCTGTTCTGACAGGGTGAGGGGTGATGGATTAAAACAAAAGAGGGGAGATTTACACTAAATAGAAGGAAGACATTTTTTACAGTGAGGGTGGTGAAACACTGACACAGGTTGGCCGGAGAGGTGGTAGATGCCACATCCCTGGCAACATTCCAGGTGAGGTTGGATGGGGCTCTGAGCAATCTGCTGTAGTTGAAGATGTCCCTGCTCACTGCAGGGGGGTTGGAACTAGATGACCTTGAAAGTTGCCTCCAGCCCAGAACATTCTGTGATGCTCTTGGGGATATGAACAAAGAAATGGGGATGAAGCCTTACAGCAGAACGGGGGGCAGATCCTGTCCTGATTCAGAGCTGGTGTGTTTCTTTGCAGGTGGGACCACAGGGGGCTTATATCTTCCTGCGAGCTTAAAGATGTGGGACACACCAAAATTGCTGTTGGCTTTTGGAGAGTCTTGTCCAGTGGGGCAGGATGTGGTGGTGTGCTCCAAGAGAGGTGTGGATGCCTCTCAGATCCTGTGTGCTGGGTTTTTTTCTGTGGTTTTTGGCATGCCAGTGAGGGTGAGGAGGAGAAGAGAGAGAAAAGAGCACGTTAACTTGTCCTTCTCTGAGGTGCTACCTGCAGGTCTTTGTTGTATGAGTCACCTGAGTCACTGTAGCAGAAGGAAACAAAATTGGTTCCTTCTGCCTGATGGCAGCTGTCTGACACGTCCCACTGAGCACTGGCTTGATTTCCATTTTGCTGCATTTTGAGAGAATTTGGTGCTGTGTGGCTGTATGGAGCACCCTTCCCAGCCAGCCAGCTCTGAAGGTGGGGCTGCCATGAGGAGCAGAGACCATCGCTCTTGCAGCTTCCCCTGATTTCACGTGCTGGTTTCCCTCAGCCTCTGGCTTGGCTGTCGATGCCTACTGATATATTTTGCAGGCTGCCCTGGCTGCTGTTGTACTCAGCTCCGTGACGCGCAGCCGCTGCTTGGCAGGTGACCTCATTCCTTCTCTTCCCCACTCGAAGATCCTCTGTGCTTTAAATTGAAATCACTCCAATAAAGCTGAGATCTTAGAAGAAGGAAAAAACACAACCTACAGCTATTTTGAATGCTGTACGGTTCCTCCTTGCATTAAAACAATTTAACATCGGCCACCTTTATTTTTTCAGTTTTCATTCTGCTTCAATCAAGATAAAATGCAAATTTGGTGTCTGGCCCTAATTAGAAGTACAGCAGCTCATAAACACGAGCTGATGGCATTTTTTGTCTTTGTCTCTTTGTTACAAGTGCTCCTTATTTTAATCCCCTTAATTTTCTTTCCTTCAGGTAACACTGCAGTTGACATATTAAGTCACATATAATTACTTACTGTAATCTTTTTTTTTTTTCTTTTTTAGCAGCATTTGGTCAATATTTTTTTTAATTAGCTGCCTCCTCAACAAATGGTCCCTGTCAGGTTTTCAGCCATTTTAGAGTCGAGGAGTGATGGAGTTTGGGAGGAATCTCCAGAGGTCTCTAGCCCAACCCTCTGCCCAGAGCAGGGGTTGCCTCAAAGTCAGATGATGCTCCCAGGGCTTGGAGATGTTCACAACTCAACTGAGCAAGGATTGGAGATTCCCAGGTTCCTCTGGAAAACCTGTTCCAGCGCTTAACTGCTCTTCTTATGAAAATTAATTGCAGATGGTGGGCACTTAGAGTCTTTATTCTCACTTTCTTCTTTTGAAGGAGTGGGGTTACAAAGCCCTTGGCTGGAAGCTGCCCCAGAATGCTTTCACCTCCAGCGCTCATGTCCCTGCAAGAGGTGTTGGGTGAGTCAGGTTTTCCTTTGAGAAAGGGAATTTAAAACTCAGCCTGGCCAGCCAGCCTCTTTAATTAATTTTAAATCATTTAATAGAAGAGCAGGAGAAACATGCCTTAGTGCTAAAAAGAAGTTCAGCGCTGGAGGGAATCTAAAATGATGGTCAGGGGGAAATGGAAATGAATCTCAATCTGTCTGGGCTCCTCAGCGATGAGCGCGGGCAGCTGCTGGCGCCGCGGCCGGCCCGGGCGCTGGAGCCGTGTTTGCTTAGGGTAATTTTGTTTAACCAGGGAAGGTCATAATGACAGCAGCAGATAATTGGAAGCACAAATCTAACTCCTCCTCTACTCAAAAGTCCTCTTTCCTTTCTCACTGCCTTTTGGAGGCTAGACAGACTGGGCAATGACCTGCAGTGGTCTGGGAGTGAAGTGGAGTGTTCACTGTGGTGGTTGCCTTGAAGAAATCATGTTGTGTTGGCCGTTTGCACATGTGCAGGCTGTGGTGTTAACTCTGGTGTCCTGGCCAGCATCCAGCCCGGCTAATTGCATCCTGCCTCCTGCCAGTCCCTGCCACTGTCCGCAGAGTCTGTCTCAAGGCCAGCCTCACAGGAGCTTCCTCACTGGCTCTCCCAGAAGGGTTTCCCTTCCTCTCAGCAGTGCAGAGACAGTGTGCAGAGACCATGACTTGGTCATGCGTGAAGGATTCTTATGGACCATCTGTAGGAGGTCAGGGGTAGTCACCTGCTGGGGAGGTGTGCTCAAGAACACAGGAAGCCATGAATTATAGCAGCATCTGTGACATAAGATCCAGAGCCCACATCTTTTATCTTCTGGAAAGGAGACACCTGTAGCCTTAGTCCCCAGAGCCTTCTGGCAATCATCACCATGTAATTTGCTTTAGTTTTGCTTCCAGAGTGAGCTGCAAATGGGTTCTTGAAGCAAGGGTCTTTTACCACAAGGCAGTATTTGGGTATTCTAAGTCTTTAGCATCTTCAGAAATGAATTTAAACGGTTGGGTTAAGTAAGACTTCTGCCTCTGCTCCAGATGTTAACCAGCCATTTTACTTGAGTGGGTCTTGCCAAAAACCTGGTTTATATCTTTCCAGATTAACCTTCACACCTTAATTCTTGCTCTGGCTGATGGTTGGCCGTCATTTTTCAGAAGAGGCAGGACAAAGATTCGTCCTCTAACATCAAGCAGCAGGAAAAATTTTGGGAAGGGGAAAAAGTGAGTTTCACAACATCACTTAAATTATAAGAAAGAAAACTAATTATGAACCTTCCATGACCGGTCTGCTAGTGCAAAGGGAGAAGGTGGTTCCAGCTCTTCCAGGGCTACAGCATCTTGCAGAGCTTCCTGCTTGATGAACCTTTCAGGTGAAGGAGGGTTCCACACACCTATCATAGTCTCTAGACTAGATTAAAAATCTACCTGGAATAGCAAGCATGTGCAACGTGTCTGCAATGGAAAAAAGTTCATCAGGGAGTGGGGAGGAAGAAGAATCTCATCTGTGATAGCTGCTTGCCCAAAGCCTGTGATCTGTGCAGAGAGAGGCAGGTTAATTTTTTCCTTTCCCAGTTTTGTCATCTCTTAAAATAGCTGCTGTCTCCCTGGTCTGTTTGGGCAGGTGTATTAACCTTGATGCTCTTGTTTGACTCCCAGAATGTGGGCAGGGGGACCGATGGGACTGGCTTTCACCTGCAGACTTCCATGAGTAACAGAGGGCCATGAGATCCATGAGCATCTCTAACCCCTTTATCCTCCCCAAAATCCTTCCAGCACCTGTGCTTCTCCAAGGGCTGGGGAGCACGCTGTCACTTAGTCTCTTTAAATCCTTTCAGTCAGCAAAAGAAAATAATTTGGAGGCTTTCAGAATAAAACAAAACATAAAGGCCATCCTTAGGAAGCGTGAGTAATAGCATATGACAGCTGAAACCAAGCCAGCAGCACGAGCTCAGCTCAAATCCCAAACCAGTGTCGATGTGCCCTCCCAGCCTGCCTGCCTTCCCATTGCCCCTCTCTGGGAAGGAGAGCAGCCCTGGGGGCTTTAATTCCCTAATGAAATGTGTTTGTTTAAAGCTTACCTTGTCATAATCCTCTTGGCAGCATGATGAGCCTCCCAGAGGGGACTTGCCAATACCATGGGGCTGCAGAGAGCCGTGAGCATGGTGTTGGGCTCTGATGGACCAAGGTGTGAAGGTGCTGGACCGTCCCATGTGTCCCCTTCTCTGGATCCTGTGGCGAGTACAGTGACAGATGGAGAATGAGCAACTCGTGCTGCAGGTGTGACCCCATCCCACTGCCTGTCCCTCTGCCCATGAAATGTGTGGTGCTGGGGTAGCAAAAACACTCAGCAGCTCTGATTTGTCCTCAAGGGGCTTGTTTAAACAACAAGTTTGTCTTGATTACAGTGCTTAATTTGACTTGTCAAAATCCCCATAAAACCATTTAGGTGTTTTAAGAGGAAAAACACACTCCTGTCATCTTCCTAGACTTGGGCAGGAGCTGGTGTGAAGCCAGCAGCCCAGCCTAGCTGCCCCTGTCCCATCACAGGCACGTGCTGGGAGGGCTGCCTCCAGGGGCGAGCCTTCACCCCCCCAGCCCAGTGCCAGCACTCAGCTACCCATAAAATACAGTTATCTTATAGCGAGGGATTTTATGCATCATTGTCGTTGAAACGCTTTGGAAGAGCTGTGAGCACTTCCTCCGTCCTGCGGCTGGCATCGACCTGCGGGGCGCAGAGGGACCCGGGGCGGGTTGAGGGCAGTGAAGCGGGGCCGACCCCTCAAAGCCAGCAGGGCATCACGCTCCAGCTGCCGCCGGCCGGGCGCCTGAGCCGGGCTGAAATGGGCCAAAGCCCGGCAGACCGTGATGGCTCAGCCCCGGCACGGCCCTGCCCGGGAGCTGCACGTCCCACCTGCGGCCTGCAGTGCCCTGCCCAGGGCTGGGGGGAAAGTACAGCTGCATCCCCACCCTCTCCCCTGCCCCCCAGCTCTCTGCAGAGAAGGAGAATTTCCAAGCTTTTTAGATGCATTAGGATGGGTTTACGTTGCTGGCGAATGGCAGTGGGGCTGGGAAGAGCCAGGAGAGCCACATCTATTTTGTGAGATGTGAAGGAGCAGCTTGTCTGGATGTTAGTGGAGAAGATGTCTCTGTGTGTCCCAGCTCACCCAGAACAAGTAGGGGGAGGAGAGGGCAGCATCGATCACAGTCTGTGCTCCCCCTCCTTTTCTCCCGTTCAGTTTTTTCCCATAGGAGATTAATAGAAACTCTTTGTCTTCCAACATGACTGTACCTTATGAATTCTCTGTCTCACCCTCATCCTTCAAATTATCCACATAATAAAATATGTATTCAGTGATTTCAGGTCATAATTTGATCTGCTTAGGGAAGAAAAGGAATGATGGAGAAGGGTTGCTGGTATGTTCCACTCTTTCATTTATCTTTATTTATCATCTTTTTTTTCCCTAACAACCTGAGTGCAACCAAGTGACAAAATGCTGGTACCCCCGTGCTGGTTCCTTGCAGAACAGTTCCCCATCTGCTGGCACCCCCGGCATGGCAGGACTCAGTGAGGCCTGGTCCCAACCCAAGGTTGTTGGCAAAGGCGATGTTCTGTGTGGTCACAGGGTTGAGCCATCCTGCCTTAATTCCTGCCTTGCACTTGCTACCTCTGGGCTTGGTTTTACCCAGCTGTAAAATGGGCACAAACTTGTCCCCGTGCAATCCTCAGGTATGTGGTGGTTCATGCAGGAAAGTGGCTCTGCACAGGCAAGCTCGGGGGTCACAGGAAGCACCCAGGATGTGCCCAACCAGCTGGCACAGGTAGGATGGCACAGCCTTATCCCAGAGCAGAGACAGGGTTAAAGATCTTCATCTCATCTGTGGGGCAGCTGTGGGGCTGACATATAGTACCAGAGCTCCCATAGTTTCATTTTAGTACCAGATTTTAAATCTGAGATCACACTGAGAGCATTTTACACTTGTTTGCAGTAAAAATCAGGGTTTAAAATCCTTGCATTTAACACGGTCCTTGAAAAGACATCTCCTGGGTGCCCGTTTTCCCTTTGGCTGTTGTCGTAGCTATTTGTCTGTCTGCAACTCTGCAAAGCCTCTCATTTCACTCCTGCAATACCATTGATTTCAGCAGTGCTGGCTGTGGGTCAGAGCTCCTGCCCGCTGTGCAGGGGTCTGGGGGGAAGGCTTCTAGAGAGGACATTTGAGGGGGCTTAGCTGCTGCACAGATGCTCCAAGCCCTTGGAGGCTGTTTGCCTCTTGCTTCTGTCTTTAAGGGCTGTTTATTGTGGCAATGGAGATGCTCTCAGCATGGCTGGCATCACTGATGGGTGAGAAAGCAAGAGTTTGTCATGGAGATGATGCTTTAATGATGATGAAGTGTTAGTATTGGCATCGTTTAACCTGGACAGGTGGAGAGAGGGAGAAAAACAAAATTGGTGCCACCCAGCTGGGAATGGGACCTGACTGCCCTAAGCATTTCTGAGCTGCTAAGGGTGACCTTGCTGCTGTACCTTCTGCTGTGAATGGGGGAGGAAAAAAGTGAAGGCAGTGCCCCAAAGCACCTGGTGTGATTTACAAAGCTGGGAACTGTTGTGCTTTGCCAGGATAAGAGCCACTCAGTTTAAATACATTCTCTTTCTAGCACCCCTGCATTGGGCTGGGGAGCAGGGGTGAGATTTCGAGCTTCCTTTGCATGGCAGAACCTCTGCACAAGGAAGAGGTGGATTGTGTTTTGCCAATGGAAGAGATGCTCAATTCAATGCCAGCTCTCAGTCACACCCTGTCTGCCCAAATCCCCTGCTGCTTCCTGCAACCTGCCTGTTGTAATCTCCCCAGGGACCTGAGCATCCTCCCACAGCCCCAAGCATCCCTGCCATGGGGCTGCAGTGCCCGAGGTGCTCCCCAGCCCAGGAAAAGCCCTTCAGGCTGGAGACCTCTCCAGGGCTCTCCGGCCTTCCCGGGGTCTCTGCGTGGGGGAGTCAGCGCCTGCCCGTGGCTGTAATTGAAATAGATGGAATCAGGACGGATCAACGTCTAATTCCTCGCCTGGGTGAATGGAGACATATGTTTAATTTTCCGGTAATTCAGGCTGGGAGCCCCGGCTCGTTCCTCTACGTGCACATGAGGATCCCCGCGGCCAAGAGGCGGCTCCGCTTCCTACACGCAGCTCCGTGCGAGAGCTGCTCCCCGGGGCTGCCGTCCCCACCGGGGGTGATGGGAGAGGGAATAAAAATCATTTCCCAAATGGCTTCTGGAAAGGCTGAGTCTCAGTTGCTCCCCACTCCCAGGGGAAATCGCGGGGATGCTCAAAGCCCAGGGATACCGGGGGCACCAAGGATTTGGGGGCTGTGCTGGGACAGGAGCAGCAGGAGGGGAAGGGTGGAAGCAGCAGCAGCTCCCTGCTGGGCATCTCCCCAAATGGGACCACACAAAGAAGCGATCCTGGGGTTTTCAGCCCAGAAGGTCTCGCTGGCTGGAGAGTGTTTTTCCCTAATGCACCGTGTTATTTCAGGGCTGCAAGTCCCTGGGGGTGTCCAGCTGAGGCTTGATTCCCACTGGCATCAGCAAGGCAGGCTTGGGAAGTATGAGAGTGTCCAGGCTCCATGGGTGCTTATGGCCCAGGATTCCGAAGAGATGGAAACAGCACAAGTGAAATGGAGGGGGAAAAGGGACTTGAAATGATATCCTCAAGGACTTTTAAATTCATTTTCCCCCAGAGATCCCTTCAGACCATCCATGGCTTGTGCAAGCAGTACACTCTCCACTCCAGTGGTGTCCATTGGAAAACTTCTTGTGTGGGCTACAAAACAACAAGTAAGTTTCTCATTTGGGGAATGTATTTTTTCTCTCAACTACATTTGAGTTAAGGGATTTTGTGTGTTGCTCCTCAGCTTCATCATGGGTTTCCTTAAGGGTTGTCTTAGGCTTTGGGCTCTGCTCGACTCTGCAAGACCCAAGGGACTTGGGCAAGAAGCCTCTCCTTCACGCATGGACATGGCTAAAACACAGTAACTTTTGGGGGTGGTGCCCTTTATTTTGCATTGCAAGCTTTTCTTCACAGCAGGAAGGTGGAGAGCAGTGATCTCCTCTTCTCCAGCTGCTGTGATTTCAGCATCCAAGGGAGGACCCAGCCAAGTCCTTTTGACCACCACAACAAAGAGCCTGGGTGGAGAACACTAGGAGGGACATATCAGCTGTTTCAATCTATTGCTTGTATATGGCTTCTGGGACTTTTTTTCCATCAGGATCATCCAAGGAACGTGTTTTTTGTCTTGCTGGTACATCTGTAAAACCAAGGAGGGAGGGTTTTTGAAGCTGAAATACCTCATTTCACAGAATTGTTCTGTTTGGAAGAGATCTTTAAGATCATCAAGTCTGACTATTAACCCAACCTCAGGTTTCCATCTCAGGTTTTTGTGTTATAGTCCTGAAAGTTGTGTGCAACCTCACTGGTGGCACCCATTGGTCAACCAGGTTTAGTTAGCTCTGTTGTCTGAGGCCATCAGAAATCACTGCCTCTTCCCTCGGAGCTATGGGTTTCATTTCATGTGGGATGTCTGTGCACATAGAGGCAGGTCTGTGACTCCCTATGCGTCTAAGCAGGCACTTATCTACAGAGCTGAAGCATCTCATCATTTTTAATGGGCTTTACATCTCTCAGAGAGCTTCCATTTTATGGAGGTAGGAGTTAGATTAGGCAATTCACCCAAAGCAACATGGGGAAATTGGGAAATGAAATATCTCTGGTGTCATGGATACTTTTAAGGCCACCTTGTTACTGTGACTAAGGAAGGTCTGGTTTAACTTAGCAGGATGGGAGTCTCTCAGCCAATGGAGCAGCTTGCCAAGAAAATGGTTTGAGCCACCTGTAGAAACTGTCTAAAGCTGTATGCAGAATTAGATTGAATTGCTTTTTTCAGCTTTGGTTCACTAGCTCAGCTGGAATAAAACCAACCTTCTACCACCAAGAACGCTACTCGTAGCTGAGCAAAATACTTTTGGGGACTTATTAGATGGAATATTCAGGTAGGTGCTGATGTTAAAAGGGATTAGCGCACTCCAAATATGTTAGAATATAGCATTACAGCCTCTTCGGCATCTTTCCTGCATTATTTTGGCTGAGTGATGGTAATTGGGTGAATTTGTCAGGAATTCACAAATGGCTTCAATGGTTCTCAACCTTCAAAGAGAGAATTTGACTGAAAATTTCTCCTGCCTGCATTTGAGGCAGTGACCACTGGGGCCGAAGGCATGGTTCCCTGCTTCTCAGTGAGCCAGTCTCTGGCTGTACAGGAGCAGTGGGTAGTACTCAGCTCAGGGTTTCTTAACCAGTTTCAGTAAGGATGGACATAAAAATACCTGCTGCTAGCTTGACCATCCATCCTTCCGCTTACCTAAGGTCTGACAGATTGCTGGAGGAAACATTTAATGTTAGCGTGGCTCTCCTCCATCCTGCTTGTAAAGGGAGCTGAATGTGACCCTCAAAAAGGGGCCAGAGTAAGGAGGGCCCTCGGCTCCCCGCGTTGAGGCTGTGACAGCTGCCATCTCCTCCCCAAGCAGCTCTGTGCCCACAGCCAGAGGGTGAGGTATGATGTGATACCCAAACCTTCCAGCCAGGCAGAACATCCCCCCCAGACCACTGACTGTTAGTTTACCTTCAGAACGGACAAGCCCCAAACTTTGTTGTGTGGGGTTGGAAAGCTTTGCATTGGAAGGGACCTCTAAATGCCACCTAGTCCAACCCTTTGCCGTGAGCAGGGTCATCTGCAGCTAGAGCAGGTTGTTCAGAGCCCCACCCAACCTCACCTGGAATGTTCCCAGGGATGGAGCATCTACCACCTCTCTGGGCAACTTGGGACAGTGTTTCACTGCCTTCAATGTAAAAGTTTCTTCCTTCTGTCTAGTCTAAGTCTTCCCTCTTCTAGTTTAAAAACAACACCCCTTTTCCTGCTGCAACAGGCCCTACTAAAAAGTCTATCCCCAGCTTTCTTGGTAGGCCCCCTTTAAGTACTGAAAGGCCACAGTAAGGTCTTCCCAGAGCTTTCTCTTCTCCAGGCTAAACAGCCCCAACTCTCTCAGCCTGTTCTCACAGCAGAGGGGTTCCAGCCCTCAGAACATTTCAGTGGCCACACTGGTTTGCATTCACAGGCCAGCGAGGCTGAGGCCAAACTCACTTGGATCCCACTTTAATTTTGCATCCCACTTTGTTCATGGCCCCTTCTCCACTTCCCCTCTGTTTTCCATTGCTTCGCTTCTCCCAGAGCCGGCGACGGGTGGTGTGTGGCCGCGGCCGTGGCCGTGGCAG
>NW_008581064.1:5971-6404 GCF_000691845.1 Merops nubicus | reverse complement strand
CGGCCGGTCTTTGCTGTGGGAGACTGGAGTCCGTGAGGCAGCGGTGGTGAGGCACCGGAGCAGGCTGCCCAGAGAAGCTATGGATGTCCCGTCCCTGGCCGGGTTGGACGGGGCTTTAAGCAACCTGGTCCGGTGGGACGTGTCTCTGACCGTGACAGGGGGGTTGGAGTGACGGGATCTTTAAGGTCCCTTCCAACCCAAACCACTCTGTGATTCTGAGATAAACGTGCAGGTAGAATTGGTAGCATGGAACTGGAACAGGGGGTTCCCCAAAGGGTGCAGAGCTGTCACACCTGTCCTGGGGGTCTTCTCTCATGGGGAGTCAGTCAGGGCAGTGCAGGACACTTGCTGCTTCCACTGACCCCTCCTTTGTAGCTGTAAGAGAGACTTACTAGCAGTGGCTGGATCGGTGGGAGTCTCCCTGCCCCGCGGA
>NW_008581064.1:0-5961 GCF_000691845.1 Merops nubicus | reverse complement strand
GAGCAGCCACTTCCAGCAGCCGTGTTCCAGGTCACAGAGGTGTTGCTCACTCCGCAGGGAGGCAGAAGTGGCCCACTCACAAATGAAGTTTCTTTGTCTTTTCAGGCTCTAGGCTGCAGTGTCTCTTTTTCTTACCTGTGCAAGAAATTGTCTCTTGTTTTCCCTGTGTTCAGCACTTGGGCGTTCCTGTGTAGCTTAGGTCTCTGTTTTCTAAGTAGGAAGTTCACGGTATGAAACCCAAAACTTAAACACAAGTTTCTCAAGATGTCGCACAGGTGCTATCAGCTTCTCAGAAAGGAGGGGTGGACAGATTATCTGCACTCTTCTTTCATTGTTGCAGATCCTTGACTGTGACCTAAATTGTTGTACTAATCTTCACTTTTATGCAAAACTTTTTAGTTATGAAAAAAAAAGAAATAAATTAAAATGTGCCATTTTTGCCAACCATATAGGTTCTTCTAATGGTAGATGAGGCCAGCTAATTGCAACAAATGATGCTTGTCTGTTTGTTCATTTTTATTGTTATAACTTTGTACGCCTGTTTTTTCCAGCTGCCCCTCAGTGATCTCCACACTTCTGATTAGGTATTTCCCAAACACTGCTGTTTGCACTATTGCATGTGTGTAAACCCTATCAAAGTAATAAAAACACATTGACTTTTCTTCCAGAGGAGACAAGATATGGTTGTGAAGTCATCAGTCGGGCAGTAGTGAATTTCTGTTCTGCTTCCCTAAACTTTCCATGTGAGGACACTTGGGCTGGAAGCCCCAGGAGAGTCCTGATGCTCCGTAGCTGCAGTTTAAGAATTCACCTGGTTGATGGCAGTGCCCGATACAGAATTTCTTATATGGTATTTAGGATGTCTCTCACTGACAGTGGTGCAGGAAAGAGAACTAGTGCTTGCTCCTGTGCATAAATTAAAAGGCAAGAGTGCTGTCTTTTTTCCAGTGCATTTCTTTGTAGTGGTGAATTTAATTTGCCTTGAAGCTTCCTGTTCCCTAGTTCTGATAGAGCACATGAAGTTTCTCAGCATCTCCTCAAGACAGGTCTTCATATTGTGACTTCTTCAAATTCTGTCATACCCCTGTTCACTGTTTTCCCCAGATGATGTATAACATTTATTTCTAATAACTAAAACACTTCACAGTATGGTTGGGTTGATAATACTCATTACATTTTTTCTATAAAGAAGATAGGTGGTTTATCCATATCTTCCTGCCTCCCCCCCGCCCCACGTCTCTTAGCCAGTTCCTGTACATGGCAAAATACTATCACTGTTCCTAGGTCACAGTTTTGGTACTTCCTGTACTTCTAGTGGGTAGTGAGTTTTGTTTTCTAGTCTGTATAACCAAGATCTTTGTCCTGGGTTGCCCTGTGAAGAAAGACATGGAGTCATTATTAGTATTTGGAAGAAGGTGATAAATGATAGTCCACACGCCAGGAACAATGTACGTTTACACTGATTTGGGAGTGTCAACAGTATCTGTTAAATTACTTGTTTTAATAGGAGCATAAAAAGCAACAACAATAATTTGTGTAAAATCTTGGTTAAATAAGAATTCTCTGATGTCGATAGAGTGAAGATCTGGGCAGCTGATGCAGTACAACAAAATGATTGAGTAATTAAAAGAGGGTGTAAAAGAGACTAGAGGCAACATTCTTGGCATGGCAAGCAAGAATTATTTCATTAAGGAAAAAATAAGTATTATGTAAAATTAGTAAGTTCGTATCTAAAATACCTGTCATCATATGATAAAGCTTAGGCAGAAAGCAGGCATGAACTGGAGATAAAGAGCTCTCCACCGTGCCCCAGGGTAAGGGGAGTGGTTGACTGTCTTGTGGGGGGTGTAGAGGTGCTCATCCCTACTTTGCTTCCACTTCTAACTCAGCTGGACTTGAAAAGGCTACATGCTTCCTTGTTGCAGAAAACAGTGATTTCAGAGGATAGCATCATCCTATGCACATCCTCAAAAGTGCAGGTGATGGTGTTTAACTGAAACATGAAAAAGTAAGAATTATGCTACTAATGTGAGTTTTGCTTCATTAGGACACCAGGCCTGGACATCACAGACAACAGAAGGTCAAGAAGTCTCTGGAAGACAAAAAGTATGTGAATGTTTCTTGTCTGGCTTGACTGAGGACAGTTTTGGTATGTGTGATAAGTCGCGACCAACTTTGCGTCTCAGTTTGTAGAAGTCCTGTTCTGACACTTCAAGGGGTGTGAGCTTCCATTTATTGTTTTTAAAAGGATTTTAACACTGGAGAAATAAATGTTTTGTGTGCGTCCTGGTTCGGCTGGGATCGGGTTGGTTTTTCACTGGGTGCCGTGCCGGGGCCGGGGCCGGGGGAGGGCGGGCGGCGGCTTCTGTGCTGTCCGCGGGTTTGCGCTGCCGGAGCCCCTGCGGTGATCTCTTCCCTTATACCTGTTGTTACTGCAGTTGTTTGCTGTCGCTTCTGCGTTCCTGTAGTAGATTCTCCTTAACTCAACCCACGGGGTCCGGGGTTTTTCTCCCTGCCGCGCGGAGGGTTGGGCGGGGTGGGTGAGCAGCCCCGTGGTGCCCGGCTCCTGCCTGGGGCTGAACCACCACAATGTTCAAGACCAAATGGTGTTCTAAAATCTATGTATTTTGAGTGTGATTGCAACTGAAAGGCTTTAGTTGCAGAATTCCTCTCCCCAGCCTTCTGCAGTACCTCCTTAAACATAGTATGTGTGTGGTCTGACCTGGTACCATTAGTACCCCCCCCCCCCACTTACTGATTTCTGGATTGATGTGTTAAAACATTAAGGATAAATGTACATTTTTAAATTGAGATTAACTTGTGCATGCTTCTTAAGTTGAAAGTTCGAGGTGGAATGAATATTTTTTTTCCTGTTCATCTTGAGTAGTTTTCAGATGTCATTCTGTAGAAGATGTACTGAAAAATAACATTTAGGATAGTTCATCTTGCTGGCACATTTCTGTTTCCAAAACTCAGGAAATTCATTTAACTGTGAGATGAATTTGTAGAGTACTTGGGAAGATGAAAGGGATATTGTCTGTCAAGTTACTGTGGTTCTGTGTGTTGTGTGTGTGTGTGTATGGGTACATATAGGTACAATTTCAAGCTGATGTTTTCCAGGTCTAAGCAATTTGAGGAGGTGGAATCTACTGTCCAAGGACTGAACAGTGACTATGATGACACAGTCAGCAACATTTCTTCTGCCTCGCCAAAGGGTCGAGTGAACGGAAGTGCAGAGTCCAGAAGCAAGCGGACCATTCGCAGGCCTGCTTACTGGTTGGAAATGAGAGGAGTGAAAAACAGCATTAACAAACCTTCAGAAAAAAAAGGTACTCTTCACTCTGGGCTCAGTGCAAAACTGTTTTTATCTCTGGAGAGAAATTAAATGACTTTTGAAAGCCATGCTGGAATTCAGCCACAAATTACAAGCTTGGTAATACTGCTCATGTATTAGGAGAAATAAACTTCCTTTACTGCAGAAACATTGATAAAATGTATTTCTCTGTGCTCATGGAGCGTAGGCCTGTAAATAATGATGGGAGGCAGGATATTATTTGGGTTTACCCACCTGCCGTTGTTTCTCTATGCTCCTGTTTGTGTGTGTGCAAACGAGCGTTTTATGACATAACCCAGCACCTTCTGGCTCTCTTCCTGAGGAGTATTATTTTCCCAGACCATGCTGTGGTACTGGTTCTTCTGTGTCAGAGGATTGCAGGCTGTGGAGTGCCCAAATGTTACTGAGTCAGCAGGCTGTGTCCAGCTCACTGCTGTCCAGGTGCCTTATAAGCCTTGAATACAAGGATAAGCTGAGGCAGCAGCACACTCAAAGCTGCTTTCCAGATGGAATAATGAGACTGAATCCTTTCTGTTCTTGCTTGTTAGCAGGAGAAGTATTGTTGAAAGGCAAAAGGAAATCTGAGCAAGGGGAAGGTGAAGATCTTAAAGAGTCTCCCAAGAAGAAGCAGAAGATTACAGGTAATACAAATAACTAGTAATTCCTAATTAGAAGCCTCCAGGTACTTCAGACTCCTCTCTGCCCAAATGATATCCTCTGCTATCTTCCAACTCTATTTCTGGTGCCAGGTATTTTGTTATAGGAAACTGTTGACTTCTTTCTGCTTTCCATTGGGAGGTGATTGTCTTAAAAGCCCAACAAAGGGAGAAGGGAAAGGAAGTAGGGGAAGTACAGGCTAGTATGCTTCATTTCAGTTTCCCAAAGATTCTGGAATAAATAATCAGACTAATTACTTGTAAACACCTGTAGATTAATGAGTAGGTGATAAAAGCAATTTGGGTTTGTTGAGGGGAAATCAATCCCATACAACTTTAATTTTCCTTTACCACAGAGACAAGGGGGGGAAGTGCTTGACATCATTGGTCTTTCATGCCTTCAGAAGGCTGCTAATCAGCAGTCAGGTCCAAAAGGAACTGTACAAGTGGTGAAAGTAGGTGCTGGTACACAGGAGAAGGATAGATGTGCTGTCCAGTCTTGCAAGGATGGGGTTAGGAAAGCCAAGGCCAGACTGGAGTTGAATCTGGGAAAGGATGTGAAAGGCAACAAAAAAGGACTCTAAAGTACATGAACAGCACAGGGAAGACAAATGTGAGTGCACTGCTGAACAAGGCAGTGGAACTGTGACAAATGACATGGAAAGGGCTCAGGCATGCAGTGCTTCCTGTGCCTCAGCCTTTATCAGTTAAAGGAATTCTTCAGGAGTCCCAAGTGCCTGAGACCAGAGCAAGGAAGTCTGGAGCAAGGAAGCCTTAGACTCAGAAAAGAAGGATGAGGTTAGAGCATTTAAACAAACTGGATTTACCTTATCATTTATGATCAGTCCTGGCTAACCAGGGAGGTTCCAATGGTCTGGAGGTTAGCAAATGTGACACCTGTCTACAAAAAGGGGCAGAAGGAGGATCCAGGGAACTACAGGCCTGTCGGTCTGACCTCATTGCCAGGGAAGGTTATGGAGCAGAGCGTCTTGAGTGCTTTTGTGGGGCATAGACAAGACAACCAGGTGATCAGGCCCAGTCAGCCCATGGGTCTATGAAAGGCAGGTCCTGCTTTACTAACCTGATCTTCTTTCTATGATAAGGTGGCCTGCTTAGTGGATGAGAGAAAGGCTGTGGATGTTGTCTACCTGGACTTTAGTAAAACTTTTGACACCATTTCCCACAGCCTTCTCCTGGAGAAACTGTCTGCTCAAGGCTTGGATGGGTGCATGTTTTCCTGGGTAAAAAAATGACTGAATGACTGGGCCCAGAGAGTTGTGTTGGATGGAGTTAGCTTCAGTTGGTGGCCAATCACAAGTGGTGTTCCCCAGGCCTCAGTACTGGGACCTGTTCTCTTTATCAGTGATCTGGACAAGGGGATCAAGGGTAGTCTCAATTTGCAGATAACACCAAGTTATTTTAGGACAAGAGGAAATAGTCTCAGGTTGTGCCAGGGGAGGTTTTGGTTGGATATTAGGAAAAATTTCTTCACTGAAGGGGTTGTCAAGCCCTGGAACAGACTGCACAGGGAAGTGGCTAAATCATTGTTCCTGGACATGTTTAGAAGTTGTGTAGATACGGTGCCAAGGGACATGGTTTAGCAGTGGACTTCATGGAGTTAGGTTTATGGTTGGGATCAATGATCTTAAAGGTATTTTCCAACCTAAATGGTTCTGTGATTCTAAATTGGGTGAGAGTGTTGATCTGCTGGAGGATTTGGAGGCTCTACAGAGGGATCTGGACAGGCTGTATTGATGGGTGGAGGCCAATGGGATGTTGTTCACCAAGGTGAAGGGCTGGTCTTTGCTGACCTATTGCCTGACTAAGAAAGATATTATCAACAGGCAAACCAGCAGCCAAAGTCCTCCCTCCACTCTTAAATCATACACCAGTGATCCAACATGCCAGACCAAATTTACTGAGTATACTGAGCTGGGGGGTCCGGCTGACATGCCAGAGGGATGGGAGCCA
>NW_008581063.1:8227-25155 GCF_000691845.1 Merops nubicus | reverse complement strand
CCCAGCTCTCCAGCCTGTCAAAGGTTTATAACTTGATATAACAACATATTTTGGGTTAAAAAGAATTTCTCTGTTCATGGTAATTAATTCTGCTGATGCCCATAATATGATGAGTCATTTCTGAGGGCCTAATGTAGTTGTAACAAATGATGTTTTTTCTCCTTCAGGAGAAAAATGAGTAAAGGAAGGAAGGAGAAGGAATAAGGGGTCAGGATCAGCTTCAACTATTGTGTTAGAACTAACTTGTCTGCACCCAGCACTTCTCTGACTTCAGTTTCCAGTAGACAGTCTGCTGTGACATCATTTTGCTTTTGATATAAATGAAATTCATACCCATCCTGGAAAAACTCTCCTTCCAGAAAAAAAAAAAAAACAAAACTACAGCTCTCAAAAGTATTAATATGCTAAAGCATAACAGCAGTTTGCACCACTTAATACCTAGTGCTTTTATAAAAGCTTTACATTTACAGCAGAGCTGAAATTCCTTCCTGCAGATAATAATTAGTGTGACATCTGGTATGCAACACAGATAGGGAATTGCTTTTAAAATACAAGGTAAAATAACAGTTCCTATATTTGCTAAGCCAAATGTTACCATGATTTCATTAACAACAAGAAAAAAACAGGCTGATAGAAAACAAATTTATTATCTAAACCACTAATTACACTGCTTAAATGTATCATGTAGAAGCCATGCTTGAGGGGGAAAATAAAGTTCATATAATTAGCTGCAGTCTGTTAGTGCAATTTTTAACAAAAATCTGAAGGTGTTATACAATTTTGCTGTATGGCAAAATGGCCTTTTTGGTTGCTCAATATAAAACAAGGTGACATATTAAGTTATTTATTTATTACACCAATGAAAAACACAGATATTAACTAACTTGAGATAGGTAGACAGACAGGTAGACAGATAGATAATAGAGCACATCTGGCCACCACGTAGCAAGGTTCTAATGTACCACTCATCTCTGAGGTTTTATTAGTTCTGTCTATGGCACACTAGTGACTGTTTTGTGCCAAATATCTTTAATGATTGAAATCTATGAGATGTAATATGAAATTTCTATTTGACTTGCTTAACAATTTCCCACTAAAAGCCTCGTGTAAAAGAGTGATTTCCTGACCACTAAAGGACTATCTTAGCACACCGTCATCCTGCCAAGACCAAACTTAGAGCTCAAAACATGTGATCTTGCTCCTTTAAGTATGCTTTATCATAAAGCTTATATATGATCCCATTTTACTTATGAAGCACAATAGCATGAAATACCTTCTTTTCTCCTTCTGAAACATGATGGAAATTCCTAAGAGAGAGAGCTTTTGACAGCTCTCTGGACAGAAAATGTGAAGTCAAAAAAATGAAGCTCTGAAAATGTTGCAGTAGGTACTCTTAACAATCCAAACCAGGCATTCAGATTTTGGGTGCAAATCCCTGATAGATAAGAAAATAAGACAAGGAACAATTTCTTGAAAGGCATAAATGAATGTAGATATGAATGGAAAGTAAGAGATGAAGACAAAATGTGGCCATGTGCACAAGTGAATTAATCTTTAAATACCCCTCACTAGTCATCAGGTGTTTCTCACCTACTCTGGATTTTACCTGCTCTCTGCACTATCTAATAAACCTGCTTAGTTATATCCTTTGGTGTTTGAAAACCACGATTATTCCTTTTCTTTGCAATGTCCATCATGTTTTTAGAAAATGAAGCATTTTGGAACACTTGGCTAGGTCATCCAATACACCGGACAAGACTCCTGCCCGATGCCACCTGCTATAACTATAAGTGCACTGTATCTGCTCACCTGGGATTTGTTCAGGCCACTGTTCATATTCTGTGCCTTATGATAATGAAGAGCTAAAAGCAATGATCAAAGTTACTTTCCTCTCTTCCAAGATTTGGAAAAGTCACTGAGAGCCTCCTTACATGGGAGGGAGAGGGGTTAATAGAGAGTGTCTGTCACTGGCCCAGCCTTAACCCTTGACAAGTGGGTACAGGAAGAGAACACTCAGAGATGACAAATGGACTAAAGGCAGTAAGAGCATGACTTCAGAAGAGTTAAGAAAAAACAGGTTCAGAAAATCAAAGGTTGTACAAGGACACATGGAAAATCAAGAAATGTGAAGCTGGATTTTTGAACATGGTTTACAGACAAACTCTTCTTAGAGGGCTTAGGAAACTACTTCACTCTTACTCATACAGCTTTCTTGTCTTTAAGAACTGAACAGCACTAAAATAAAAATACCACAGATGCAGTCTTAACTCGCTCTTTTGCATATAGAGCCTTCAGTTAACTATATCACTTCTTAAGAGACCAGACACTTTTAATGCACTGACAGAGCAATTCCAGAGATACATCAAGTCTGGCTAATGAAGAAAGTTCTGCAATTTGTTGCAGTGACATTTAGATGTCTAGTGAATGACAGAAAAGACCGCAGGGGGAGAAAACTGGTCTTGTACACATGCACAACTGAATTCTAACTTTGTCTATACCTCAAGCTCCAGTGCATATGAAAAAAAGTCACCACTCAAGCCACACTTTGCAAGGATGCTCACACAGAGCATTTCTCTTGCTATTTGGGTGCCAACTTAGGCATTTTTGTTGTGATTTGCAGCAGAACTAAGCACACGGGGCTGTATTTGTAGCCAGTGAGACCATACATAACATCATACACAGATTTGACTATGCTCTGTAACCGAGCCAAAGGCATTGCAAAAATGGACACCCAGGTTAAATGGATCATGTAACCCTAATCTTATTGTGCCTCAGATCTGTCTGTGTGAAATGGAGATAACACCACCCTGTCACTGCAAGGTGACAGCAGAAATAAATTTATCCCTATTTGTGAACAGCTTAAATCCTAAACTGTTTCTTTCCTGCCATGGCGGGTAAAGGAAAGTGAGTTATTTCAGGCTGTCCTGGTTGCTTCTCAGCCCTTCTATCCTGCCAGAAATGCTTTTCTTGTGCTTCTTCAGGCCAGCCTCTCAATGGAGATGGCCATGGGCTAGAGCTGCTGATAAGAGCTCCCTGGAGCCAGCACACCCATGCCCATGCTCACCTGCGCTCTGCTCTCCAAAAGCTACCTGCAAGAAGAAGACAAACCTGATGGACTAAAGCCCATTTTCATGACTCTGTACAATCTGTGACCAGACTCATCTGCTTAAAAAGTACCACTGTAGGCCAAGAACAGGCCACGGCTCTCCAGAGCTGGTCACAGGCTGTGTCCTTTCCTTACACTAATAAGGGAAAGACCATTACAGCTACAACTTGACTAAGTCCATTTAGTATTCTGAAATTTGCACTGTTGGCAAAACAGCTTTGTTCCACCAGTTGTACTAGTTTTTCCTCAGGTTCTGGACACAAATTACTGATTACAACTCTACTTATATCCATAACACATCTACAACAACTCATCTGCTTCTCCATCACACTTCATCCCATCAGTCCAGCCCACCAGTCAATGTAGTAGTGTCTACATTTTAAGCCCTTTTACTGAAATGATGTGAGCTGTGGATCTGGAAACACAGCTCTTCCATCCATTCATTCACTCAGGGTGCCAGCTGAAGCCAAGCATGCACCACTTCAAAACAGGAAAAAAATCATGTCCTCGATCGCTCCTGTACTGCTAGCCAGCATAATTTCTTCCTGCTTCACTGCGTCCAATCTCCCACCTGGAGAGCTGCACCATGTCATAGGAGAAGTTTTTTCCTTCAACTGAAAGGATTTTCATATATTTCAATGAACTGTGATTACATGTGTAAGTCTTTAGTGTTGAGTTATTCCTAGCAAGTTATAAATTACTGGAGATTTATCTGTCTTTCTCACTGTATCTCAGCATCATTTTCATTAGCTAAGCACAGCAATACAGAGACCTATGTGTGGAGAAAGAATTAATTGTGCCAAATCCTGACTTCTTTTTGTCTACCAGAACTTCCATGGCCTGTGGCTGTGCAAGACTGAGGAAAAAGAGCAGAGATCCATGGGCTGGTGGGGTCACAACACACTCTGTCTCCTCATACAGCCACAAGACTGCTTTGCAGGCCCAAGGTGATGCAAGGGACATGCTGACCTACAGTCTGTGGGCCTCATGGCTTGACGGTGACCTAGAGATGGCTTCTGCTGGCTGAAGATACAGCCACGGACCTGAGTGTGAGGAATATGCCTAGGAGTCTCCACCACACAAAATACATGCCAGTGCTCAGGTCTACAATCTGCACATTCCTGCATTTCTCTTAGCCCTTATGCATTTTATTCCTTCATCTACACAGATGTGCTGTCCTGCCTCATTCCTTCCTCAGTGCACTCTTGTTATTAAAGTCACCTGCCCATTCCTCTGTCTCCATGGGCCCCAACATCCTCTTCACTTCTGTGTGGATGAAAGGGAGAAGGGGATCAGAACTACCTACCACCAGCACCTGAAAGCAAGCTGAGTGTGGAACCTTTTCTCTCACATCTTAAAGAGGATGCAAGCAAATGCCAATGGTATCCAAAGTACTTGAAGGACTGGAAAGACAAGAAGCAAAACAAGATGTGGATTCCCAAAAGGGTGGTGCAAAGACAAGAGGAAATCAGAGCATCTTCCAGCCTTTCCCAAAGCCATCTCCTCCCATGGATGACTTGCAGAGGCATCTGAATATGGCATTTATCAATACCTAAACATGTGGATAAGGCAACCCAAATACGGTTTCCCTAGCAGAAATATTTCATAGAAATGGTGCCTAAATATAGGTTATGGGATTTCACCTGTCATGTAACAGAAAGAAAAAGCAATGTTACTGCAGGGGGTAACAACCCAAACTGCTCAGCCCAGGAGTTCCTCTGTTGCTCTTCCCCATACCTTTTCCAGATCTACCATACCCTAGAGGGACATAAACTGCACACAGTGTTGGTGATGAGCACTGTAAAAGAGGTGTACACGGTAGTGGGAGGAGTGGGTTATAAGCAGGAAAGGGGCAGAGATGAAGTCTCCTTCGTAAAGCAGGATTCTTTTCTTATTTCTGCTGCAATCATTTTATACAGCCCTGGTCTAATCTTAGAGTCTTACTCTTAGAAGCTTAGAGTAAGCTTCTCACAAGTGATCACTATTTTTACACGATGCATCTTCTAAGTATCTAATGTGAGAACTGAAGCCAGATACTCATCACTCCTGAATTCTAACAAGGTCCTCTTGGTTGTGTTTTCCACACAGAGGAGGCTATAAGCAGTACTCCAAAAACACAGTCCCTAGATGTCTCAAGACAGACACTCAAAATGGGTAGCTACTGTTGACAATTTTTACTTTAATCACTGTACATCAATACTAAGGAGAACACAGCTTAAAAACACCCATTTGGAAGCCAACAGTTCTTAATTTGTTGCATACTCTGAACAACACACCCCGAATATGGCACAGGGCCACATGAAACGGGGATAATGAAATAATACTCATTCACCAAATGAAGGAGAGGGCCTGTAGAAAATTTAATAAAGGGCCTCATAAGCATGTATTACAATTCGCTAGCTCAAAATTGTACAGACAGTATTAATGCCCAATCCATCAGAGCCTATCCTGGCAATTCATGCCTTCTTTAGGTGCAAAGATCATGTACATTAAACATCAACAAATGAAAAGCGGGAGAGAGTTCTTTTGGGAACAGTCTGAACCACTCACTTTGTTCCTTTTTGTTGCTGAGGGTGTGCACTAATCATGATGCAGCCTCATCTCTCAAATCCCCTTGATGCCCAACACCGAAACCATGACCCACTGATGAGTGGAGTGGCATGGCAGCAGCTCAGGCCAGCTGCGCGGTAACAGCACAGCTCCTGCCAGCCAGGACCAAACAGATGCTGGGGAAAAATACCTCCCTGGCCTTCCTTAACTTCTGTCACTCTCTTCTGGTTTAAATAAAACACTGAAAAGCACACACAGAATGCATGGGGATATTTTTAAAAACTACACTTCAAATCCTATCCATGTTGGCTGAAACCCTGGCCCTGCTGAAGTCAGGAACATCCACCTGCTAAGATTTCACCTCTGCTCTTTATTTGTGTTTGTGCATATGTGTTTATCTACCTGCCTTTCTCTCTTACCTTGGGCTTTCTTCATTAAACTGTGGTGTTTTGTTTTTGGTTTTGTTTGTTTGTTTGTCTCGCCCCCCAGTTTCTGGTAAATTCTTTTAAATCTTGTGCTGGTATCCATTTCACTTATAGGATTTTTCCCCTCAGGATAAAGAATAATAGTCTGATTTGTGACACTGCGAGCCCCTTAGGTACCAAAAGTTTACTGCTTGGGTTTTTCTCTAACTTGGAACCTGGCTGTGGCAGGTAGAAGTACAGAATGTATTTAGGCCATAGGAAAAAGACTTTGCGGGTGAGCATTTACAAGCCCTCAGGATTTTTCTCTAAAATCTCAGATTGTCAACCATGCCATGGCTTGTCAATGAGACAGATGTTCCAATCTTGAAAGTGATGCAGAAACGAACACAAAAGGAAGAAAAAAAGAAGAATCTTGGCAAGTAACAAATTAGCAACCCACAAGTATGCAACCTCAAGGAAAAGGCATGCTAACTTACATTACGTTATGCAGATAAAATAAGATCTACTGAATGCTAATTTTTCTCATCATCATATCACAGAGTACAAGAGGCAATGCTAGAAACGGTGACAATCTTTGTGTCTAAGTCCCTGCTTTTCTCACAGAAATCATACTCTTAAATTTAATGGAAATGTAAATATTAAACATTCACTGCAGTAAAAGTCTCCAGAGACAGAACATAAATAGCCTGATTAGTATGGTAAATGCTTCATATATCTTAACTCCAATAATCTCTGGTAGAATAAAGGATTCATCTCATTACAGCTTTCTAACAGAGCCTTGTTAATTCCCACTTCACTAATCTGCAACCTTGAAAGTTCCCTCTCTGCATCTCAGTAAAGTGTTGACCACTGAGTGAAACAGGGAGGTGTTCCAGCAAGGGCTACAGGTGACAGAATATATTCCAAAATATTCCCTAGTTTTATATAAAATATATATACTGTGCCTGACTAAATTAAAAGAGATAACAAGCCTTTCATAAATTATCATCTAGCATTTTTATTGTAGCACTTAAAACCAAACATCATAATCTATCCATTAATTTATCCCATTGTATCTTTCGCAAGGCTGCTCCCAGTCAATTATAGGACTCTGCATTATGGGTATTCTCCTGACATATCTCTGAGATTAAGTTTCTAATTTTGGAAATAGTTCCTACTGGCTGTAAGCTTTTCTGACTGCTATTAACAATAAAATTATTGAAGCGCATCTACACATACACAGACATAGAAATAGAAAGAGAGAGACACATGTTACTACTGACTTGTAGGTGTACATCTCCTGGTACCACTAATGTGGCTGCATAGCTTACTGAAGACTTGCACAAACATAACTCTGCTTCTAAGTTAGTTTGGGTAATAAGGCAAAATGACAGAACATAAAAAATTCTGCCCCATTTTGTTCAGGCTTGAAAGCTGGCTTTGCCTCTGCTGCCCTTCGGTGTATTTTGAAAAACATTTAAACCCCCTCTAAGTATACATATATCTTAAAAAATGATCCTTGTTTTTTCCACCACTAGGCAGACAGCAACTTATGCAATTTCTTACCAAAAAGGGACTACTGATTTTAATTAGGTATTAAAGGTTGAGTTGTTAATAACTATACTATCAAAGGTATAAAATCCAGAGAATAAAGACATTTGTTTGCCATCATGCAACAACCACCACTATCAAGGCTATGCTGTATGAAAATGAAGCTGTGAAATGCAGTAAAATTTTGATGCAAAATGGGTTAGTGCAGATGACATCATCAAGTGCTCTACATTTAACTCTCTTTTGCTATTAATTTAAAAACATCTCTGATGACAGTACTATTCCATTACTGCAAGGTACAGTTTTGTTTTATCAGCACACTCCTCCAAAATGGCCCAAATCAAGACACATTTTACAATGTACTCCTTTATACTCCTTTCTTGTGTGGTTCACCAGTGAGCACATTGACACATGGGATACCAGTGTGCCTGACTGTCTCTGAGATCTTACATAAAGGAGAAAAGAGCAGAGCACAGGGGTATCTTAGGGCCATGCAAAATCTTTGGTTAAGCTGGCAGCAGTGTTTTGCCCCTTAAAATCGTTGTGCATTACCATGTGCTAGCTTTCTGTACAGCACTCTCATAGCAAACACTCCTCATACCCCCAGGCTGCTTCTACCCATTTCATCTGCACTCTCACGTGGAGAAGCCAGCATTACTTCTCCCTAAGCCTCAGCAGCAGAGCTCTGTCAGTAGGTTAACCATGGGGGAAGCAGGGAAAGGGAAGAAAGGGGAGAATTTATTTCAGATTTCAAAACACTGATGTATTTGAGATGGTGAGTGGCACAGCTAGGCTGGACTAGAAGCAAGGGCTCTAGGTGCAGAAGCACTGAAGCTGTCCAGCCATCGGGAAGCAGCACATTATATTGTATAACTCAACCCTGGCATGGGCAATCCACTGTTTGTTACAAAACGAAGGCAACCAAAATGAGTAATTTTTCTCCTTAATATGAGTCCTGCAGGGCATAATTTTTTAGATCCTGCCTACCCCAAACAATGAGAGCACATCTAACAGATATGTTAAATTGGGACATTTCATATGCATTTCCTATCCTCATTACTTTGATATGAATTTGTGTAAGGTTATGAACAAGTGGTCTTGAGTGTTCTTTCCCTCCTCACACGAGAGCTCTTCCCAGTTCTGTGGTACAACAAGCTTCCATGAATCTAGCCACTATTTCTCAATTTAATGGTGCAGAAGAGCTGCCTTCAAAGATTAAATTTCTTGAGCACCCATCACTGTTACTACAATCCAAGTTACAGACCTTTGAAAGTCATAAAAGTCTCAGTACATTTTAATTATGTTTTACTTTTCAGCCCATTTAAAAAACATACATGCCGATGTTTTATTTCCCTAGAAGCTTTTCATGTGATATTAGGCAGTCTGACAAAATTTTAGCATATTCTAAGGGAAGATAAAAGAAAAGACAGCCAAGCTTTATTTTAAAAACTAAAGATAAGCCTGAAAATGAACATACCAACAGCCATCATGTAATCCCAGCGGTCTATGAGGCACATATTGAAGATCAGGTGATCAGATGTTTGCCCTTGGCCAATGAGTGGAATGTTTCTCTCCAAATTTTGCGTTATTGCACAAGTCCAGCCAATGAGAAACCAAAAGACTATCAGGAGAATAACAGCCAGCATCCTCATCACTCGCCCGCCTGTCATGTATGGAATACGTTGAGCAGTTCGGGACAGGAATACCTTCAAAACCCTGAAAAATTCAGACAGTGCAGAATTAAGAAGAGCACTAGCAGTGATATAGGAACTAGATTTTCATTTTATTTCACTATCAGATTATTTTTAAAACTATCAACATTCTTTCCCCTGGCAGTATACACAAGAGTGAAATTCAAAACATTATTACTTTTATATTCATCATATTTAAATGGAACTGATTGTTGCCCAGAGAGTTCTACACAGCAAGAGTAGAAAATACTAGCTATGCTTATGTTAAGAGACACACATTCACACGCTGTGTTGTCAAGCTGTTTTGTACCTTCCAGCTCCCAGTGGAAGACTTCTGTCTTTGGAAAAGAGAAGGTCATTTCCATAAAATAGCAACCATGCATGTGAGATTTCATTTCGTTTTGATGCTGTCTGCTCACTCCCAATCATGCTATTTCCAGAGAACAAATTAGCATTTCTTGGATATTTTTCCCATTGAGTTTAATGTTCCTGAGACAATAACCTACTCCTTGCAGAAATAACTGTGGAACACACTTTGCTAATTAAGTGGTTTCTGACTTGATTAGAGGCAAGAACATGTTTTTTGAGCTGGGACAGAACCATCATAAGACAAGCCACGTCATATGTCAGGCACATATACCATGTAACAGCCACTGGACATTTAACACTAAAAATATTTGCAGTTAGGATAGGTTTACTCCTGCCAAGAACTGATCAATGAGAGATTACCTACATTTTCTACCCATCATCACCTGCTCAAGCAGAAAAAGGTCCTGCTGGGAGCACTAAGTGCAACCAAAGTTTGAGGACGTTTCCTCAGGAAGAGGGAGTAGTTTGACTCTTCATGTAGCACACAATATCTCTTTGTGTTGCCTGCAGCATGGATCTGCCAGGAGCATCTAACCTTCTGCTAGTGTTCTGCTATGAGAAAGGGAGGCTGTAGGGGCTGCCACTGCAGTGCTGCTGTCTTGACCCTCCAAAGCTACCAAGGCTGGGCCGTGGGGAACAGCTGTCATGGCAGTTTTCATTTACCTATACCTTCAGAAGCAGATTAGGTGAAGTTTAAAGGCTCTTTTAGAGATTGGGGGTGAGGAGCCTTTCAAAGTGAAGAGGTGAGCTGTTTTTTTTGTCCTCAAAAGCACCATGGTTCCTGATTCCTCAGCAAGAGCATCTCCAGTGAATCCTCTTGATATCCATGAAAGGACAAATGCCACTGATGTTTAGGGAACTTGAATTTTTTCAGAAAGTCTGTCAACTCTCAAGTCTTCTTATTGTACCAAGCACCAAGCCACCTTCCACGCCATTCCACAGCCATGCCTGACTCTTCACCCAAAATATCACACTCCAGATCAATACATATGCTTATATTTGCCTAGAACAGGTCAGAAGCAACTGGCTTTGCCTCTCAAACAAATAATAAAGCGGTGTCTTTCAAGGCAGAAGCACAAAAGCTTTCCCACATCCATAAAAATGAATCATCATTAGACTACACACATAGCCTTCACAGTGTGCATTAGGTGAAGCCAGAGATATGAATATGTTCAACATTATTCAGCTGTTTCCCTCCCAACAGTTACTCCACAGGGAGTCACAGATCTTAATCTTTCCATCTTTGATAGATGTTCTGCTCTCCCTTTACAGATGCCAAGTGTTTTATGTTGGAAGCAGCTTCCCAAAGACTTCAGGCAGGATAGACAGAAAATTCCACAGTGGCAAGGCAGGTGACCTCCCTCCACATTGCTCAGCCTCAGCACTACTGTTCCAGGGCAGCACTGGTAAATCCTTGGTTTTAGAACACTAAAGATCAGGAAGTGAAGATTTTCCTCCTCCCTGCTGTGAATGCTGATCAATACTTAGCTTCTTTGAAGGGAGGGAGAAGGTATTCTTTTTGTGGTGAGCTGGAAAATATCACCTTATCAAAGCTACAGTTTGCCATTGGAGGAAAATTTCACTGTACATATTTTTTAAGGTTTAAGAATTACAGAAATCATACAAAACCAGCTGAGAACTACTAGAAAGGTTTCTTTTATTTGTATTTGGGCTCTCCAAAGTCAATTCCTGGTGATTCTACTGCAAGGCAACATGTGAGCCTTTTCTGGATGGAACAAGGTAGGACCCATTACATTTCTTCCAGTACCACCTCATTAAGTGCTGACCGTGAGAGCTTTCTAAGGGAGAGGGTGCTCCTGTTATACTATTGATCGACGCACAGTGAAACAAAAACCATTTTGCAGTACAGCAGCCAAACCTCCTCCAATCTGGATCAAAACATATTTCTTTTTTTCTTATTTTTTTCACAAAAAATAACTATTACCATCACCACCATTTTTGTCTTGGACATGCAGGCCTATATGTAATGCAGTCTTTACACTTCTTTCAGAAATTCTTTTCCTGAGAAGCTGTAAGGAAAGCTGAATTAGATTTGTAGTTTGGACAATCTTCTTTCCAGAGGCTGTGGCATAAAAATACTCAATCAGAACGCAAGCTCCAGAGTTGCAATTACCTCATCTTCCTGTTGCAATGTGAATCCAAACCCACGTTGCTCACCACCTCAACACTGACCGATGTGCTCCGTCTCCTCTCATTTCCTATGTATTAGTGAACATGCATTAAAGCAGAGACAATTGCCCAGGAGTTTCCCCTCCCAAGCACATACCTGCTCACTGGGCTTGGAGGGTCATTCTCCTTCCTGTACCTCTGACTCAAAATACTATCAAAGTTCACCATAAAAAAAAGTAGAATTGCTGCAATATGAGGCTAAATTACCTCAGCAAATACATATTGTCTGATGACTGGTAGCCTCCATCAGAAAACTGGGGAGTTCTCTATTCAAATTGCCCTGACTTCTGGTAGACAATGCTTAGTCGCCCCTTTTTTGCACTGTTGTATCTATATATCTGATTGAAACAGCTATTGAATAAATAAGAGAGATTTCTCACAGGGAGCTAAGAAGTGGACATGGTGGGCTGTATCTAGGAAATGAAAAATGCTCAGTGTTGGCACTGATGACGACCAGCACAGAACAGCCAGCATCCATACTATTACCCTCCAACATAGGTTGGCTGCATGCAAACTGTCCACTGCAATGGCCTGTGCCAGCTCCTGAACTGTGCTGGGAAATGGCTTGGGAGCATTCAGGGCGCTCCTGTTATACTATCGATCTATGCACAGTGAAACAAAAAACATTTTGCAGTACAGCAGCCAAAGCCACTCCAATCTGGATCAAACCACGGATAGAACACTGCAATGTGCTCTATCTGCTCTGCTGGAAGACACAGCTTCCTTCAAACAAAGCTTTGACCTCCAGACAACTATGGGCAGCATTAAAGCTGATCTACAATACCCATCCTTTTCACAGAGTAAACAGAAGGCACAGTTCAGGCTGAACGAACTGTTTGGAGACCACTGCAGGTAACTCCAAACTGTGCTGGCTGCACCACCAAGTCTGGGAAGAATTAAGCTATATGCTCTGAGGGATTTTTGGAGGCCCTGGCTCTGTATAAATGGACAAGGGGAGGGCTTAGTTGCAAACACTGAGAGCTGAGAGCCAAGGGAAGTCCAGCAGCCCAGAAGAGAAGTGATGCTGCAAGGGGGTCTGAAGCAGAGATAGAGCATGCTGGTTCACAGGACTGGCTTGGATCACCAGCTTGGAAAAAGTAAGCAAAGCATTTGGCTGCTGCTGTAGAAGTTACCTCCTGTATGATCTTTGAACATAATTTAAAACATACTAAATTTTCATGTCATATCAATAATGTGTCCTGTGAACACAAAACGTGGCCCCCAAACTAGCAGCTGACTGCATAAGCAGAAGGAATATCAGGTGAAGGATCCTGACTTGACAGCAATGACCTGGCACTGTTTGTTTGTTTGTTTTTTTTATACCTAGCATCTGTCAATTTGTGGCTCTACTGAGTCATCCTGTCAAACTGTTCTGTTCCAGACTGATGATTTTTATCGTGATAGGAAAGCTACATCAGAAAGATAATGGGTCAAGCTCTTATGAAGTATAATGCCCTCCTGCAGTGCAGGGATTATGTCTTATCTGCTTTTTCTGGAGTAACAGTGAACATGCCACTAGATACTTTGAGTTTGTAAACTGCTGTGACTCTACTAAAAGTGAAAAGGTACTGCTGGCACATGTATGGAACCATGTCAATGAAAAAGAGAGCCTACACTTCAAACACAGGCATGCACACATGCACGAATACTGAGTGCAAGTTTTACTTCCACATCAGGAAAGATGACTGAAGAAGAAACATCAACACTTAAGGCCCAAGACCTCACAAATCATGTTTAGACACACTCATACCACCAGTTACTGGCTCTTGACTAGAAAGGATAAAATCCAACTGAGAGAGATAAATTAACAGCTTTCTAAATCACAACCCAGCTGAAAGTTTCTAAATTAGTAATTGTCTACTTCCCAAGTTATTTCTCAAGACTTCAGCATAGAACAAACATGAAGTCAAGCACTGAAGAAACTCACTGAAATCAAGATGATCTTTTGCTTTATTGTCTGACGAGACCATCTTGAGCCTGAGCAAACCTGGGCTAAGTGACATGCCAAGTCAACAGCGCAACAATGGCATGGCAAGACCTGCATCATATGCATCACATCCTGATGAATGAAAAGTAGAACAACTAGAAAAATAAGTTCTCACAATTGTGTGAGTGTATGAATGCTTCTGAGAGTCTCCATCATGTGTGTAGCCAGCAAACTTGGCCACACACTGATAGCCAAAATATCTCAACTCCCTCAAACCACATTTGCAGTAAATCAAAGTGTAGATAATACAGTATCTCCCACATTTTCCATTGCAGGAAAAAAAATTTGTAATAGTAAATACACTGTCAAGAAGACCACTGCCATGAAAGGCAACAGATTCTTAGAAGAATTGCCTAACCCTTCCAAATGCAGTGGCTTTTGCCATTGGTAGCAGAGCACCAGCTCGTTGCTAGTCTGCACAGTGAGACCATTACCGGTATCATAAGCTTGCTATACAGTTACAAGGTAAACCCTAAGTACCAACCGTAATGGAAACAGGGGGAGGGAGATTGTGCTGCAAGATTGTTTCTTCTGTTCCAAAGGCATGCCTGGCTTCAAATCCTCACCTCTGGGGCTGTGGCTAATAAATGGTGATAATAGGGAGGTTTAGATTGCATATTAGGAAGAATTTCTTTACTGAAAGAATGGTGAGGCATTGGAACAGGCTGCCCACGGAGGTGGTGGAGTCACCATCCCTGGAGGTGTTCAAAAAATGCATAGATGTGGCACTTTGGGACATGGTTCAGTGGTCATCTTAGCGTTGGGTTGACAGCTGGACTTGATGATCCTAGAAGTCTTTTCCAACCTTAATGATTCTATGATTCTATATCCTGACAGTACATTAACAAATTACTGATAAAATAATCTTGTGTACTGAGTGATCAAGTAAACAGTGCTGTTCTCTCTCCCTAGCAAATTACATTTACTTTCAAAAACATGATTTTAGAAGAAGTTTTCTTGACATTTTCCCTAGAGTTTTAAAGTGATTTCCTATTGGGGAAAACTAATGTAATAGAAATTTATCAGATGTATGGCTAGAAAAGCAAGCTTCAAAGAGCAGTTAAAGAATTGTATTTTACCTCAGTGCCTGGTAAAAACTACCATTAGTAAGCAGACACATGGGTCATGACTTAATGCTAACATACTCTGTACAGTAGTTTCCTACATTAGTTTTAATATTACATATATCAAGGTAATGTTACAATGCTTAAATGAAAGTTCCCCTTCTGGATCAATGTACAGGAGATAAACTGTGCTACCAAGAGTTTGAGCAGACTAAGGAAGGTGGGAGGGAAATCACACATGGTTCACGGGAAGGCTCTGGGTACTGGGAGGCAACAGGAGTCCAATAGGTTTCCCACTGCAGTCAGAACCACTCACTCATGCCCATGTGAGCAGTGCTGTAGTCTCACTCTCATGTATACTTAATAACATGGAAAGAATCTAAAAATATTACTTGCTCTGCTGAAAATGTATTGAAGTAGCTTTTTTCTGTCAATCTGTAGGTAAGCCTGGAATAAGCAAACAAAATCATTTGTTGTTTCATTAAATGTAGACTAAATTCTGACATTTTTTATGCTATACATATGGTTTATTTTCTCTTTTCACCTGAAAGTCTAAATTTCCATGTGAGAAAAGCTCAATTTCCTGGTGGACTATAGATCAAAAAGCTTTCCCTGCCTGCAGCCAGTTCCAAGGACTGTAGCTGTAGCCTTTCGACAGACTAGCTGAGGTTTTCTTTTCCCCAGTGCCTCTTGGCTCTGCAGCTCACTGCCCTGCTGCCTGCATCTGTTCCAGCTGTCTGCTAGCTCTTGTCACAGAGACACTGCAACTCTGTGTATGTGTGTGTGTGTTGCTTTTTGAAGTGCTTTTGTTCATATCACCGTATCATCCAGGTAGGTGTCATCAGAAATGGCTGTTCCTCAACTGTGTTTGCCCATCCTAGGTGGGCACTGATGGATGGACCAAGCACTGGGGAACTGAGAGGTAAGAAGGCTCAACGAGGGGACCAGCCATGTCACGTAACTAGGTTTCAGTGATGCAGACCAAGTCTCCTTATTTATGAAATCCTCATCTGCTTTGTGATAATTATCTCTTTTAGTAAACCACTTACTGCACTAATGCCCTCAGGAATCCTGCTGAGATTAGTAGAACTCGAGAGTGCCAGTGAAACATCTGACCCTCCGCTGTCAAACTCTGATCAGGCAGAGCTCTGACAGAGTACACCATGACAATATAAACCATTAAATAAAAAGCTCATCAGTCTGTCCCCAGAAAACTAGCAGTGTCATATCTCCTGTTTATCAACTCTTCGGGTTTAAAGATACATCACACAGTTGCTTCAGTGGCACCAAAATCAATAGCTCTCCACCACAGAATCCTGTGTGATTTTCCTAAAATTCTGAAAATCCCATGTCCTTGGGATAGGCACAAAACCATCTCTTTATGAGCCTGCTACCAAATGGTTAACAGTTCAATCATTTCCTCCTGATAGATATGTTTAAATAACTACGTCTCTTGCTCAATAAAAATGAGGTCAGCTCCTCAGACATTTTTCTCCACAAGCAAACCAATCTTGTTGAACTCTTTTCTTCGTTCAAATTTGAGGTGGTTTTGTGGCAGAAACCTTAATTCATAGATCCTTAAGAATCCTGCTGCTAGTAATTTAGACTGAAAATTATAAATCCTTCAGCCTATGCAAGCTTTGGCTAAGCTAATTATTTGCTTCTTAAAAATCATCAGGTGGTTATTATCTTTTTGTAAATCTAAAGACATTCAGTTCTTTGCCTTTACCAAAACTTTTAGAACAGGCAGTACAAAAGATCTCAAGGTCATTATCAGGAAGTTTACACTGTGAAAACAGATGGAAAAACTGCCTCCTGGTAATCCTTTCCTATAAAAGGTCAAGAATGTTTTCAAAGCTTCCATTACAAAATTTGCTTCATAGAGTGCTGTGCACTTGAACATACAAAAGCCAACTCCCCTCCCGATCCTGGCTCACAGTGTTTCATTTACCAAAGGCTGATGAGTAAAAACCAGGCAGGATGACGCAAATTGCCCTCCTCCTTGTTAGTGCTGCT
>NW_008581063.1:0-8196 GCF_000691845.1 Merops nubicus | reverse complement strand
CCTGCTGAAAACAGTCACAGGCAATTTCAACAACCTCTTCAAATGCCAGAGGCATCTCCAGTGATCAGCAATAAGGTAGCTGGTCAAAACCTTATGCCAAGGCTTGTATATTTTTTTCTTATGTAGTCACACTATAGGTAGAGGAAGGCCTTGCCCACATCCAGGCCAACGTAAATTTGAGGGTGGCTATGTATCTTATTACATTAAGATTTTCTTTCCTTTCTTCTCTCCTCTTTAGTCCACTGGCAAACATTGTACTTCCGATCAGAGAACAGTAAGTTGCACTTAAAAAAGACAGTATCTTTTCAGCTCTTTTAACATGGGCAGAAAACCAAAATACCTCCTTCCTTTTAAGCTAAAGACAGTAGACACTCTGATACATTTGCATAATGTGAAAAGCTGCAGATTTAAGAAAAACAATACATACGAAATTTTCAACAGGACTGAGAGATTTAGCAATCCACAGCACCTGCAATACATTTCACCACTTTTATAAATGTATTAGATTAATTTATTAAGGCACTCTGTAAGAAGAATGTAAGGCTTTTCCCTGGATCAAAAAGCAGTGAACAAGGATTTAACGGACTTGAGTGAATTACAATTCACTCTGCTAGCAGTTGTTTATTATGAGGAGTGAACTACATATCCACAGCATATTTACAGATAGCTATACTTTTACTTTTTGAGAAATGTACTAAAGAGTAGTCAGAAAATGAAGTAGGACAACATAACCATAATTTCACGGATAAATGTCTAAAGGTTCATAGATGGATGCTTCATTGTTTTCCCCTTTGTATCCCATTACACACATGGTTAATACGATAACTGTTAATTCATGTGTGCTACATTGTGGATTGAACAAGACAAAAAGATTTCAATTAAAAGATCTCATTTTTCCTTTCTAATTACATAGCAAGTTTCTATACTAAAGCATAAAATGAAATGCACTGTTATGTGATCTCTTTAGCTGCTTTAACAACATTAAAAACTATTAATGGTGCTCTCATAATATCATACAATTCTACTGAATTTTCTAGAGGAGGATGAGCTCCTACAGCTGGCAAGCCAGATACAGGTCCTCTTTTCACCCAGGCCAGGCAGTCACTGGCCAACAACCCTGGGACCCCACCAATGCACAGCCCAGTAAAGGTGTTTTATGGTCTCCACAGCCCCAGCAATAAGAAGGTTCCCCATCCCTGCTCTAAAGGAACAAACCCATTTACAAGACCTAATCACATAGTTTGAGTTTGCATTTGTCATCACAGGAGCTTCAGCAACTGCCTGTAGGAGATGAAAAGCAGAGACAAATTTCTCCTTAGGAGACGAATTGTGTTTTTCTTATACAGTTTCTCATGCTGATGAGCTTTTCTTGAGGATTTTCAAACTCCATGTGACACATGGTATCAGCTATATTTGTAAGGTACTAAAGAAACAATTTTTTGAGAAATTATGGAGTCAGTAGACTTCTCTGACAGAAGTGATATTGCTCTGTCTGTCAATGATCTGCTAAACAAGCTCAGGAAGAGGTCTGGGAGACGGCAGTGGGTGACCTGAAGCATATCCGGGAACATGGAAACAGAATACCCAAGAACCAGAGAAAACTATTGAGAGCTTGATACAACTTCAAAATTCATTAAGCTGGATCAAACCAAGACCTGCCTTGCAAGGGCACAGTACACAAGTGAAGAATTATGCACAAACACTGCTATTTCTGGTCTGATACATCATTTCTGGTCTGATACATCAAGTTGCCTTGAGCTTTTTCCATTAAAAAAATCTGTCACCTTGACTGACAAAATAGATGCCTAATTTTCTGAGTTTTCTCTTTGCCTTTATGGAGGAGGTTCCTGCAGGAGCAGCTGCATACAACTCCAAGGTGTCACTGACTGGCTGCATTGTCAGAGGATACTCAAGAGAAGTATTTTTCAAAATAAACTGGTTTAAGTATATTGCCTTGAAAACATTACAGTGAAACAGAAGAGACCAAAGGTATTGTATCTGTGGAGGGCCCACTAAAGCACTATGCACAAAAGCTTTTGGCACAGAAGTATCTCCTCACAAATTTACTTGCAAGTGCTTGTTTCCTTTTCTGCTGTGAAATTTTGTTCCTACACACTACTTAAAAATGGCAATCCATTATTAAAGATGCAGGAAGCAAACATCAGCAGTTGAAGCGACAAGAACCTCTCCCATCTTTATAAACTATAACCCATCATCATTTTTGCGTCCTCCTATTTCTACAACATCTTTTGGAGTGTGTTTTTTTCCTTTCCTTTTCCTCCTGTCAGAACATTTCAGTGCTGGAAGTTAAAATGAACTGATTAAGAGGGGTTCATACAGCTGCTTCCATATTGGATGTCCAGAAGCATATGCACCCTTATATATGCAGATAAAACCTTATAAACGTTCACATTTTTTAATCACATCATCCTCCCAACTTTATCACTTCCTTGCTAATCATATGCAAATATGGAAACCCTATTAGTTTTTTATTTAAAACCTGAATTTCAGCTAACATGGATGAAATTTACATAGTGGAATTTCCCATATTCATGCTTTTCCCTCAAATTAATACAGTTAATGTGTGGGAAAATCTCTTTTTCTACTCGTCCCTATAAATTAACCATGCAGAGTTCTTACATATCAGCCCTCAAAGTTATCTGCCTTTTTCTAACAAAATAAGAGTTAAGTAATCATGGACAAGAACAGTCCAAATCTGCATTTCTTCTCAACCACTGGACACTGAAAGGTCCAGTCTTTGATGTGTTTTGCTCTCATTTTCATGCATTCATTACTGTGGCAGATAAACAGCACAGATGGAACAGAAAGAACCTGTCCGACTATTGTACTTCCTTTAGGTGTAAGAAAGAGTAATCACACCCACTGAACACAATCCTCTCAGATCCACAGTATAGACTTCCATACTGCAGCAGAGCTCAAAAAGAGGTGCTGCCAACACCCTTATTATATGATGCAAAGCTGACAGGGGTTAATGAAATGTGGTACAGAAAGTTTCAGAAAGACACATAACTGTAATATTTAGTCATAATATTTGTTGAGGGGTTTGTGTCCATTTTAATAAATGTTAACCACTTTATAATGTGATTGACAGGTAGCAGTGTTTTATATCAACACTACTGACAAAGAAACTCCTTATCAGCATTGTGTTCTCCTTTCACTTTTGGAATAAATATTAGCTTTATCTCGTGGTTGTATGTGCAGGCATCATGGCTAAGAACTTCAAGTGTATTTGAAAGGAAAGTTTATTCTTCAGCTTGTCTGCAAAAGATAAGATTCAAACCACTCTTACAACAGATAAAATCGGGAACATCTCCACCTGTCAAGAGATATAGCAGCGTTACCACCAATAGAAACTGAGACCATAAACAACGCTAACTTTTTTGGATAAAATCTCCATATGATAAAAATATTACAATTATTAACAATATTCTTCTCCAAATGTACACCTAGAGTAGTTTACACTGAAAGGAGTAAAACTCCTGGCAAGGGTATTAAAGCTCATCAGGCATCTGGGAGTTACTGTGTCTCTGGTCAATTAATTCACAGAATGTCAGAATAGCCAAGGCTGGCAGGAGAGATTAAGAAATTGCCTAATCCAACCCTCTAGATCAAAGCTGGACCAACGAGAGGAGGTTATTCAGGACTTTGTACAGTTGGATTTCAAGTTATTGGTCTATGTTAAGCATCTCCTACAATGAGGAAAGGAAGAGGCCAGTTGCTGGCATGGAAGCGCAGTGACCCTCTTATAGAATAAAAAGTCCAATATGCAAATTAAATACCAAAGGCATCCACCAAACTTCATGTCTTTCAGTGCAACTTCCAGGCTCACAGCAGATACGAATAAGTCTATATGAATACAGAGGTGCAGATATGGCTTTATGGCTATTTTCAGCAACCCCGATATCTGCTGGAAGTGCAACACAGGAGGGTACAGGCAGTCCTGGAACATGTTCCTGATGCAGATGATGGAGAAGCCAGGGAAGGAAGACACTCTGCTGGACCTCATTCTTACAGAGAAGGAAAAAATTCTGGGGCTGTGAAGATAGGGACAATGTTGGCTGCAGTGACTGTGGAAAAATCCTCAAGCTCCTCCAGGCTCGTGAATGGACCCTATCAATACGCAGGGCATCAAGCAAAGGTGGCAGAAGGTGTGCATGGATGAACAGAGAGCTCCTGACTAAACTCAGACATAAAAAGGAAGTGCACAAGATGTAGATGGAGGACCCAGCTGACCGAGGAGGGATATAAATATTGACAGATTCAACTGGCAACAAGAAAGGCTTCTACAGGTGTTAAGAGCAGAAAAACATACAAAAAAAAAAAAAAGCCTAGGGAAAATGCAGGCCCACTGCTGAATGATAAAGAAACCTGGTGGCCAATGACACAGAAAAGAATTAAATACTCAATGCCTTTTCCACCTCAGTTTTTACTAATAGGACTTGCTTTCACGAATCCCAGGTCCCCAGGACCAGTGGGAAACTTGAGAGCAAGGAAGATTTAACTTTGATGAAGAAGAAACAGGTTAGGGAATACTTAAGTTAGCTGGATATACTGAAGTCAATGTGTGGGACATGACAAGATGTGGCTAGTGTCATTGCGAGGCCACTCTCAATACTCTTTGAAAGGTCATGGTTATTAGGGAAGGTTCCTATTGACTGGAAGAAAGCAAACATTGCTCTGACGTTCAAGAAAGGCAAGGAAGATCATCCCAGGAACTACAGGCTGTTCAAACTCATCTCAGTCCTTGGGAAGGTGATAGAAATAAATCTTCCTGGAAGCCTTTTCCAAACATATGAAGGACAAGGTGACTGGGAGTAGTCAGCATGGATTTATGAAGAAATTATGCCTGACTGACCTGATAAGTCTTCCACAGGGGTACGAGTAGCTTGCTGAAGGAAGAGCAGTGGATGTTGTTTATCTTGACTCAGGAAGACTTTTGATGCTGTTTTCAATAAAATCCTTGTGGACAAGCTGACAAAATACAAGTGAGATAAATGGGACAGTGAGATGGACTAAAAACTGGCTGAACTGTAAGGCTCAGAAGGTTGTGGATTAGCAGCAACAAGTCCTTTGTAAGCCAGTTGTTAGTTGCGTACTCCAGGAGTTGATTCTGGGATGTACATTAACCTCTTCACTGACGACCTAGACAGTGGAGCAGAGTACACCTCAAGAAGTTTGAAGATGGTACAAAAACAGGAGAGGCGGCTGAGAGACCAGATGGTCCTGCTGCCATTCAGGGGGACTGAAACACACTGGAGAAATGAGCAAACAGGAATCTCAAGGTTCAGCAAAAGGAAATGCCAAGCCCTGCAGCTGGGCAAGAATAATTCCATGCAGCAGGACACGCTGGGGGCTGACTGGTTGTAAAGCAGCTTTGCAGAAGATGACTTGGGCATACTGGTGGACACCAAAATGAGCAGGAGCCAGCAATGTACACTTAGGGCAAAGAAGGCCATCAGCCTCGTGGACTATATGATGCAGAGTATGTTCAGCAAATTGAGGAAGGTGGTCCTATCCCTCTGCTCAGCATTGCTGAGGCCACATCTGGAGTGCTGTGTCCAGTTCTGGGCTCCTTGGTACAAAAGAGACACGGACATACTGGAGCTGAGGCCAGTGAAGGGCCACAAAGATGATTAAAGGACTCTGAACAACTCTAATAAGGGGAGAGGCTGAAGGGGCTGGGACTGTTCAGCCTTGAGAAGAAAAGGCTCAGTGAGAATCTTACCAATGTAAATAAATAACTCATAGGAGGGGGTAAAGAAGATGGATCCAGACTCTTCTCAGTGGTGCCTTGTGACAATATGAGATGCAATGTGCACAAAGTGAAATCCAGAAAATTCTATTAAAACATAAGAAAAACAGATTTTTTTTTCTGTGAATGTGCTCAGACACTAGAATAGGTTGCCAAGAGAGGTTGTGGGTCTCTGTCCTTGGAAAAATTCAGAACCTAACTGTACATGGCTCTAGCATCCTGCTCTGGCTGAGCCTGCTCTGAGCAGGTGGGTTGGATGATAGGATCTCCAGAGGCTCTTGCCAACCTCGACTCTTTTGTGATTCTGTAATCTTTGTATAGTCAGTACACAGATATACAGAAAAGATGGAAGAAACTCAGAAGTCACTAATATTTTCTTAGTGTGATTTCTGTAACAAGCTTTTTATTCAGATCTTAAATCTTAAGATTTAGTAAGCTTTAGAGCTGTATTAGCATTAAAAGTACAGTAATCAGAAGCTTTTTTTGTATAACTTGTTCAATGAACTTCTTCAGAGCTTTGATTGAATATTCTACAAAGTATCACACTTCCTGCTTTCACGGGCTCACTAAAGTACATTCACGTTTATTTTCCAGATTTGTTACTAGACAACACTCAGCAATTCTAATGAAGAGAGTAATGCAATAGTCATACTCCCTTGCAAAGCTATATATAACTATGCTACACACAGCTTCAATTCTGCAATAAAATATCCAAGTTAAAGAAGTCAACGGCAAGAAACACTAGCTCTCATCTGTGTTTTCTCTCATACGCACAGGAAGAAATGGCCTCATCTGGTGGGCTGAATTCTGAACAGTGTTACTTTGTGTGTTCACCATAAAATAATGAAATAACCAACAGTTTAAATTATGGTCAAAGGTCTAGTTGTCAAGAGTCATAAGCCAATCTAGAAAACCAAAAATAATGTGTCTATTTAAAGATAAACTGAATTAAAATTCAGTTCTGAAGGAGCATTAAGCAAGCACACAGAAGAGCAAATCTTAACGTCACTATTTTCAGAAAGAAAGAGGAAAGGTTTGGGTTTTTTTTTTTTGCTATGAAAAGCACTCAGAGATTCTCACTGAAATCAAATGTAAAAGATGTAAAAGATTCAGACCCAGGCAAACTACCCACATACAGCACCAAGACCCTACTGACAACAAAATAGCAACCAGAAAAGTGTTGATAGCCATGATTTTTTTCTAAATAGTAGTTGTTTAAACAGAAATATTCAAATCAGAAACACATCAAATAGTGCTATGAAATGCAGTGGCAATAACCTTGCCTCACAACCAAATAACCCAAAGAAACAAGTAGGAAAAAACAGTCAATTAGTAAGACCACCTTCTCATTAACAGTCAGATATTGACCCAAACTCAGACTTGGTGACATCTATGCAACAAGAGCTAATCACACAAGAAACAGATATGGACTCTTGAATATAGGAAGCAGCTTAAAAGCTAGCAGGCAGCTAAGCTTAAATGCTCATTGCTTTCTGAGAAGATAGCTACAAAATCCATTTCACTAATTTTCACTTCCAGTATCTTTCAGGTTACTCAGTTTTGCTATTCTTGACAGTCTTGCATTTATTCCAGAAGCTGGGGAGCCCAGCAGAAAATGCTTCTGAGATTTGGGACAGATAGTATTGTTGGAGTTTTTCAGGATGATCTCTATCAGTGGATAGAGATTGTTGTGTGTATATATCATTATTTATTTTTTTTTTTTCCCTGGAAAGCCTGTACACTCTGGCTGGACTGCAGGTTTAACTGACACATCACATTCTGGCCACTATGCAACTCTGCACAAGAATGTGCTTGCCAGCTATGGGGAGGTGCACCATTAGAAAGGTCTGGAAGGGAAACAAACAAAACACAGATAACTGTTAGTTCTCTCAGCTCAAGAAGCGGTCAAGGCATTTTATGGTGCCTGGAGTTGGAGCTGTAAACCCTTCAAACGCAGGCAAGCTGTGCATGTGCAACCAGGAGCATTGAGGAGTAAGCAGCAGTCAAAGACAGAGACAGCTAACTACAAAACTCCTACAATGACATTTGAAAGTGGAGGACTTTTCTTCTTAAAAGTGGTAAACAGACACCAAATACAGAGACACCAAATCCAATAGACACTGCTATATGGAGAAAACCTGGGGGACACGGACTAGGCCAAACGGTGAGGCAACTATGCAATACTCCCATCTTCAAGAGACATTACGGGATGTGGCTCACAGATGATCTATTAGTACAAAGCACACCAGTATCACGACTGGAAGCACTATGACTATGCTACTGAGGTACACCTTAGCTATTTGTCAAGAGTTAAGTTTTTTTCTCAAGCTGGCCTTGGGCTGTGCCTGGGGAGGTTTAGATTGGACATTAAGAAAAGTTCCTTCACTGAAAGGAACTTGTGTCGAGTTTTGCACTTGGGGAAG
>NW_008581062.1:0-2076 GCF_000691845.1 Merops nubicus | reverse complement strand
ACCATTATTTTCTATCTATTACTATTCATACCCTGTATCACTTAAATGACCAACTCCAGAGGACTGCTGAAGATTTACAGTACCGATTATCCCTCAAAAAAGATGAACCGCAGTCAGCTCAAGAAAAAGCCAATTAGTCTTCCAGGTGCTGACCTAAGCATTTCCAGCACTCAGGAATCCATCTCCCAGTAAAACATTTGGCAGATGCACAGATGGAACAGATTTTAACTAAGTATAGTTTTAAATAATTTTAGGCTGTAATTTGTTTTATGAACTCAGTTTCTTATTTGCTTTCATGAAACTTCCAGTCATTTCAGGTTTTAGAGCAGCTCTTCATGAGAGAACTCTGTATGTGTATTAACAATGTATAAAATTTGTGCCCTAGGTTCTAGGTGAATTAGGAGATATAAAATTACTGAAAAAGTTACTGAAGAAGCAGTTATCCAGTGAGAGACTTACAGCTCAGAACCTTGAAATATTGCTGGCTACTAGTAGAGATAAAGAATTTCAAAACCACTTAACATCCCATTTTTGTCTAAAAAAACTGGATTTGTTGGCCAGTCTGCAATAAGCCAAAAATGACACACTCAGGAGAGACATTGCTCATCTGTTTCAGGATTGCACAAGCCTTGGTGCTTGGTGGCTTGCCACAAATCAAGCACACCAACATCCTAAATCACCAGTCATTTGTACACAAAATTTTAATCATTCAGCTTTCTAACACATATGCATTGTTACTCACCTAGATGACTTTTTAAAATATTTTCACTTCCTATGTAAATAAATCACTTTGTGTGCTCTGTCTGATTCCTTGGCTGTTCATCTCCTTGTTCTTTTGGAGAGGTGGTATCATGGGGGTTGATGGTTCATGAGGCAGTGGTTGGGATCACCCCCTGACATCTTTATCTTTCCCCCACCCTGTTACTGCTGATTTTCTGCAGTAACGGACTTCATGTTTCTTTTGGCAGTTCCCCAGTTCTCAGCACCTTTTAGGCAGGATGTTTCCTTTTTTCAATCTTTTCCAGCACTTTTTCAAAGGCCTAGTTGTGAGCTTTTCACAGTTCATTGATAAAGTGAATACTTCTCTACCTCTTAGCTCCTTCTTACCACCAGATTATGTTTCACAAGGCCATGGTAACTCTTACTTCACTGTTTTGCTAACTGGAAAATTTCATTGCCTGCTGTATACCACCATGAGAAAGATGCCCAAATTCAGTTATTGAAAGACAAGATAACACTTGCCAAGAGCAAACTGTAAGTTTATCATCATTCAAGAATCATAGAATTGTTTCAGCTGGAAAAGACCTTTCAGATCATCCAGTCCAACCATTAACCTGACACTGCCAAGCCCACCACTAAACTTTGTCCCTCATCTACACATCTTTCAAATACCTCCAGGAATGGTGATTCCACCACCTCCCTGGGCAGCCTGTCTCAATGCTTGTTAATCCTTTTGGTGAAAAAGTTTTTCCTAATACCCAAGCTAAACCTCCCCAGGCACAACTTGAGGCCATTTCCTCTTGTTCTATCCCATGTTACCTTGGAGAAGAGCCTGACCCCCACCTCCCTACTTTCAGGTACTTGTGCAGAACGACAAGGTCTCTCGTGAGCCTCCTTTTCTCCAGGCTAAACAACCTCAGTTCCCTCAGGTGCTCTTTGTAAGACTTGCACTCTGGACCCTTCACCAGCCTTGATGCCCTTCTTTGGACACACTCCAAAACCACATTTCTATTGGGTTTGTGTGGCAGGGTAGGGGCTACACAAGTGGCTTCTGTGAGGAGCTTCCCCGGCTCTGTCGCCGTGGCCACACCCATCAGGGAAGGCAAACTGAGCCAGTCCTCCTCGGGCAGCAGGTCTGCGGTCAGGGGCTCTCCCCCGAGTCTGGGACGCCTCCTCAAGGAACTCCTCTAAGTTGAGCGCCCTCATCTTTTAGGCGGGCGATTTGCTCGGTCTGGGTCTTAAGAATTCTGAGGCCGGTTGTGCGGTATTGATCTCCCCTCGCACCCTGAACCTGCGGCTTGCTAATGCCGCCGGAACTGTAAGCCGCTGTTTCAAACCGCTCAGCTCCCGCAAGCC
>NW_008581061.1:803-1039 GCF_000691845.1 Merops nubicus | reverse complement strand
AGGGGACTGGTGCGCACCGCGGCTCTCAGTGTGGAACCGCCCACTGCGGCGTGGACTGCCGCCATTGCTGGTGCCACTACCGTCCATGCCATCACCACGCTGACGAGGACTGCATATCCCAAAGGACCTCGGGACTTCTGGCTACCATCAGTTTCGTCATCAAGGACTACGAATCCCATCAACCACTGCAACTTCTGACTGTCGCTGTTTTGGACACCCAACTGGTAACCTGCGTA
>NW_008581061.1:409-788 GCF_000691845.1 Merops nubicus | reverse complement strand
TTCCTCCCTGGACTCCTAGTCTTTATTTGGGCTAAGTCCCCTCCTTTCCTCTCACTAATCCTACCCCTCCAGGTTCTCCTTTCTTTAATATATATACCTATTTTCTTTCTAGAACCTTAAGTTTTGCTTCATATTGTTTCTAAATAAGTTAAACCATTTGTTCAGTAATCCTTGACCTCGGTGGTACTTTGTGAGCGTGGGAAAAGGGTATCTTCGACCTACCCTTGGGAGACGAGTACCACATCTCGTCTGAAGCCCCTCTATTTAGAGAGGCAGATTGTCACAACCTGACAAATTGGTGATTTTTTTTTTTTTTAACATTGGTTCACAACAAATTGGTGTCAGAAGTGGGATCTGAGGGTTTCTTGGAATTCGAGAC
>NW_008581061.1:0-378 GCF_000691845.1 Merops nubicus | reverse complement strand
AAGAAAAAATATAAAACATTAAAATAGTGTCAAAATGGACGCTAGTTATAAGAATATTGAATCACCGGAGGTCTCAGTGTTGGAAGATCCTATCACTTTTGCTGATGTTCAAGAAAGCCCAGATGCTACTAACCAGGGAAGTAGTTCTGAGCCAGCTGACACTGACAAGTATAGTGGTACTAGTAGGAGATATAGTGACAAGGTTGAAGTTATGTTTAAGATGACAGCCTCTGAATATAAAGAAATGTGGGATAATATTAAGAATATATGGGACAAACTTAGGGAAGTTAGAGACATACTATTGGAAATAGAATCTGAATTTGCAGGAATAAAGCAGGGAGATGTAGAGAGGAATGAGGAACTGGCACAGAGGTGCAA
>NW_008581060.1:22407-29231 GCF_000691845.1 Merops nubicus | reverse complement strand
TTATTACATATTTACATTAGAAGTTCATTATTTCATTCCAATCTAGGACTCTAATATACAGTAATTCTTTTTATTATTTAAGAGATCTTGCAAAGTGCTGCAGTTTGTGTGCAGTGTGTTGTAGATTGGGGAGTGAGGTAATTTCTAAAAAACATACAGCCAGCATTACTGTGCGATTTTTATTTTCTGCTTTATTTTTACTATCACTGGAAAAACAATTTTGTTTTTTGACTCCAGCAAAGTCTACTTTTGGCTGTTTTCTCATTCACAGTCAAATACAACTGTTGAATAGTATTGCATACTTAAATGATAACAGCAGCCCATTTGCCCAAGTCTAGCTCTCATGCATTTTTAGCTTACTGGCCTTTGGTTTTTGTAGGTAATTTGCAATTGTCCCGTAGCTGACATTGCTAAAGTTGTGATGGCACTTTCTAGGCTCTGTTGCAGTTCTTGGTAAGAGAACCTCCCCTCCATCCCGTGGGAAACAGATCAAAGAACAGCTTGTCTTGCACCTCTTTACAGTACTTGGTGAGATGTTAGATGCTGTTAGAACAGGTTATTCCAGGAAGCGCTTCACTAGCTTTATGTGAACACCTTAAGCTTAACTCATTCCAAGTGTGTTTGTAGGCTGTTTCAGCATGCCTTCATTTAGGTGTTCCTAGGTATATCTCCAGCTGTTTTTATTACAAAAGCTGTTCAACACTTGACAACAGTAAAATGGCCTTTATGTGTTTAGATAAGAAAATGAAAATTTGTAACAAACTAGACAAAAGCTTGGTTTTGAATGTATTCTGTTGTTTTTGGCAAGAGAAGTTACAAGGAGGAGATATGATGGAATAAATGTGCTTTCAGGTTCTAGTAGAAGATTATTCTTTAACAGTTACGAAGTCAATATAAGGCTGTGAATTAAGTGACGACGATTCTGCAGGATGAGCTATATATTTTTGAAATTAGCTACAGTTAACCTCTGTTACACCAGAAATTAACAAATGTCACACGATGCCTTTGGAGAATCAGAAACAGGCATGACTTCATCTTATTTTGAAAACAGTTGTTCACTGTAAAGCCTTGAAAGCAATTTTTTTTTTAACATTTTTCTGTTTTGAGACTATCACCTTAATTTCAGAAACAAATACTACTTCAGTTAATTCAGGTCTACACAAGTGGAGTTCTTCTTCTATACATACTCCAGTGTTTATTTAGCACCTGTAAAAATTGTGTTCATAATTGCTTATTTTCAGGCTTTTGTTTCTCATCCTTGTTGGGACACCATGCTATGTTACTCTTTTCAGTCTTTGATTTTGTGCATTAGTCATAGAAACAAAACATTATCGAAACAAGCTAATAACCTAAATTATAGCTAAAAGATTCTAGAGACGTTACATGAAAACGTGAGTAAAGCAATTTCAAGTTCTTGTTTTCTTAAAGGTAATTGCTGTTATTCAGTGTGATTTTAAATATCAGTGATTTTTTATTGCCCTATGTGATGTATTTATATTCTGTTATGAAATCCATCTGACTTCAGTCAAAATTAGAAATATTTCAACTTTTAAATCACCTAAAAGACCTTAAAGTTAAAAATACAATATTTCTAATAATGACCCATGTTATTTCCCAATCTTATTTTCAGTTACACTTAAGCTTTTCACTCAGTACGGGTGGAGAAGACAGTAACAAAGAAGAAAGAAAGAATGAATTGATACCACTTCAGTCCTTGATCTGCTGAAGAGTATAGGGGCTACCCTGACAGATGTACAAGATGTTGTCTTTAAGTAGGTTAAAAATATGATTGTAAAGATTACTTCCAAAGATTAAACCAATATTACCTATGTTAGAATTTATTTTGCTCAGCATAATAAAAGCTTTTTTTTTTCCCTTTTTTTTTTCAGGTTGGCATTCTTTGAACTGAGCTACCACTTCTGTACTACACAACAGCTCCAATCAGCAGTTGTAAGGCATTATTCAAAACAGGTTAGAATAAGTAAATTTCAGTCTTTCAGTAAATTTATATTTTGAAAACACTACTTTGCACTTTGGTTCTATGAAAATAAATAAAATTACTTTCAGCCTTCTATGTTTGTGCAAAGGTTAAATGCATAAACATATGTAAGCCTCATTATCTGGATTCTGTTGTCTTTAGTTTGGGAGCAAGTACCATCTCCAAATTATGACTAGAGGAAAAGTGGCACAGATAAGAAAACAACTTGCTGGAATAGCTAGTGGAAGCTAATGACATCAAAATATAATGCTTTTTCTTGGATGTTATTAGTATATAAATTATGATTCCTCATTGCCATTTGTATGCTGCTCAGATCCTGTCATCCAGAGGAGAAAATTCAGCAGTCAAATTACTCCTCTTCTCTCTGTCCATCATCAATATAAGGGGTTCTTTGGATGCATTGATTTAGTGCTCTGTTCATCTTTAAAGGATGACATCAAAATATAATGCTTTTTCTTGGATGTTATTAGTATATAAATTATGATTCCTCATTGCCATTTGTATGCTGCTCAGATCCTGTCATCCAGAGGAGAAAATTCAGCAGTCAAATTACTCCTCTTCTCTCTGTCCATCATCAATATAAGGGGTTCTTTGGATGCATTGATTTAGTGCTCTGTTCATCTTTAAAGGAGAAAAAAAACTATACAGGTTTTTAAGCGGGAAGAGTTATCTGTCTTTTTCTGAACTCTTCTTATCCCAGCAGAAAAATTTCAAATCTCCTCAGAGATGTTTAACCTTTTTTTAAAAATTGAATTATACTTTATATAGATGAATTATTAACATTTTGCAGTGCCAGTGACCAAATTTTTTCAGCATATGCAAACAGAGCAAATTTTGTCCTGTAGTATGAGAGAAATTCGGGTAATGTGCTTGCTTTGTGAAACCTCAACAACATCAATGTCATTTTTTTGTGACATGTTTGTAAGATGTCTTATTTTTTTTGGCTGACTTAAATTTACTCAATGTAAGATTCTTTTTATTACATCTACTACTTTTCAAATAATTTTGAGGGTTTTATGTTAAAATAATATTACATTCACTTTTTTTTGATCTGAGTATACTACACTGTTTACCTTTGGTTTAATACAATTTCTGAAATATGTTTACTAATAAACATTTTTATTTTAGGCTATTAAACAGATGTATGTTCTTATTCTTGGCCTTGATGTCTTGGGTAATCCATTTGGATTCATCAGAGGCTTGTCTGAAGGAGTAGAAGCGTTCTTCTATGAACCTTACCAGGTAAGTGTCTCTGCTGCCTTCTTAGAAATGTAGTACAAGTAGATAGATCTGACTTGTATAGAAACTGTGGATGTATTAGTAGCTTTTTTGGTTTTAAATATAGATTTACAATTGAAAACTTAAAAGTGCCAGGAAAAGTTACTGGAAAACTCAAGAGAGATGAAAAGGTCTAACTTAATTCACAAGACTTTTCCTTATGGTTCTTCTGGTTTTTTTTTCCTCTTGCTTTAAAATAAGCAGATTTCAGTGAATGAATTATTCTAAAACAGTCTTTCTTTCTCTCATAGGTGCACTTGTGGTCACCTTCACACCTTACTTCTCAGTCTTGTGCTCGTGTTCTCTTTGTTATATATAAATTCCAATGAGCACATAAGATTTTAAGATTACATAATGCAAACTATTTGAAGCTTAACATAAATGCATCCTTTATTTTCACAGGGAGCCATCCAGGGTCCAGAAGAGTTTATAGAAGGAATGGCACTAGGACTTAAAGCACTAGTAGGAGGAGCTGTTGGTAAGTTTCAACATTATCATGATAGCATACCTAATAATAAGCAGTATAGGTGAGTATTTGTAAATTGCAGTGATATTTTACTTTGTTTTATTGTCCAATAGGTGGATTAGCTGGTGCTGCATCGAGAATCACTGGTGCTATGGCAAAAGGAGTAGCTGCAATAACTATGGATGAGGATTACCAGCAGAAAAGGAGAGAGGCCATGAATAAGCAGCCCACTGGTCTGAGAGAGGGTATCACTCGTGGTGGAAAAGGATTAGTTTCTGTAAGAAGAAAAAAAATCTGAAAAGCTTAATGAATTTTGTGCAGACAAGAGTAACGAATATAGAGGCTACTGTAGTCACCAGAGAGCTGTTGCTCTTTATTTTAATTCTGGTTTTGCAAGTATACGGTCACAATTGAGTGCTAGTTTTAAAGAAAAGTATGAGGGTAGAAAATAAGGTAGCTTCTAATTCTGTTAACTTGTAGTGAATTTTAGAATACTGCAACACAGGTGCTTTGAAAGTATTTGTAATGTCTTTTGTTTCTTTCGTTAGGGTTTTGTCAGTGGCATAACAGGAATAGTTACAAAACCAATAAGGGGTAAGTTTAGTTCTACTGATGCATTAACTGTTCATATGATGGTAAATACCTGATATTCAGTGAGACTTTATAAATCTGAGTTATTAAATATTTTATCAAGATTTTATATTTCTACTGACTTTTAGTTTAAACATTGTTTACATGAACATTGTGTGGAGAAGACTATGTAGTTGCATGAGATCAAATAAGATTTGTAATTAAATGGTAATTACGTTTGATACCATTGCAAGAAAAAAATCAGTGTTTTATTATAATTTGTAATGCACTTAATCCTTTTAGGAGCTCAGAAAGAAGGAGCAGCTGGTTTTTTCAAAGGTGTTGGAAAAGGCTTAGTGGGAGCAGTAGCTAGGCCTACTGGAGGAATCATAGACATGGCAAGCAGCACATTTCAGGGTATTAAAAAGTAAGTAAAGTAAACATGAAGAATAATGTAGCATGTAGCAGACAATAGTAGCAGCAGTAATACCTTGTGTCTTTGTATCATTTCTGTGTCAGTATTTCATGATCTCTCAACTTTGTCATTCAGATGAGCTAGAAAAATAATCTTATCCATATTATTTATTTAATAAATAGATGGCTTTTTTAAAAATATAGTTGGTAGTGCTAAAAAACCACATCAAATCTCAAGTATTAGAAATGAAAAAAAAATCAGAAATCAGAAATTAGAAAAATTAGTTATTAGAAAATTACTTAGAAAAGCATTGCCAAAAAAACTTGTTTAAAAGCCTCAGTGGTCAGACTTCTTTCAAGTGCTGATTTATAACTTCTATGCCAAATACACAGCAAAAAAAGGACTTCTCAGCTGCATTAAAAGTTATTTTTTATATTATTACTACTATATGAGAAGAATTCCAAGGCTAGCAGCCCATGCTGGGATCTGTCCTGGTTGTTCAGACTGAGAACTGTTAGGATGGCATACTGAATACCCTGATAGTCCCGCTTTCATTGCTGTAGATTGGAGGAGAAAATGTTTTCAGGGGGAATTCAGCAGCTTCATCTGCATACAGCTGTTTAATGGCCCTGTTCTTAGTGGGCTGGACCACTTTGGCTGCCATGTCTTGTTTTCACCTTTTAAGTTCTTTAGCAGAGAAATGCAAGAAAAATATCAGAGCAGAAGCTCTGCGTGGCACAGATGTCTTTAATTTTAAAGTTTTGAAGTATAATACTTAGACACTCGGTGTTACAGGTATGTGCTGCTCTGTGCCATCTGATTTTCCAATAATCCTCTTAAATAGATTTCTGAGTAAAATGTATTCCTGTTTCATAGAATATCTACTCCCTGTGTATTCATGTGCGGGAGTTCATATACAGACAACAACAGCTGTAGTGGAATTTAATTGGCATTTAAATTATTTAGAGCCTTTGCTAAGTGTTATAGCTGAGTAGAGATATCGACACATAACTCTGCTGTCAGAGTTACAGATTCATCAGAAGATGTGATAAGCCTGCGCCCACCTCGCTTCTTCGGTGAAGATGGAGTTATTCGACCTTACAGATTAAGAGATGGAACCGGAAGTCAGATGTTACAGGTGAAGAAAATGAAAGATAATTTGACACACATTTTAACTCATCAAATGTTGAAATAAATATTTAAGAGAATTTCCCATTTCTTGGATTCCCTACCACTCCTTACCTAGTAACTCAGTAGTCGAGAAGATTCATTTAAATTCTTAGGCTTATGATCACTTTGGTGATTCAGTTTCTGTGGTACAACTCTTGAGAAAGAAACCATAATTTATACCAGTATATCTGTAGAGGTTTGAAAGAAGAAAAAGGTTTACGTGTGTAATTAAAAATATTTGTATCTTTAAGTTTTATTTTTGATGAACAGTGGTGATGAACACACAAATACTTTTCCCAGTAATTTTATAATACCCATTTTAAATAGTGACTTTTTAATCTCAATTTTATGTAAAACACCGTTTTAAACACAGTTAAAATAACTCTATTTTTGTCATACTACAGCCATTGAAAGAACATAAAATTTTGAAGTAAAATAGTTTGTATGAGGGACATGCTGAGCAGCAGTTGTTCTTTAATTCAGCTGCCTTTTAAGCAAATTTGACTCTGAAATATCAGTGGAAATAATTTCTACGGTTACGCAGCTGACAAAATTTATTTTTTATTTGTTAGAATTTAAACTGTGTTTTATAAATATCTAAATGCGAGAAATTAAGTAATAATTAGTGATTGCATGAATGGAAACAGAATTTTTAGAACACACATTGAAGGATTCATAGTGTGCCAAAGAAATGTTGGAGAAGTCAGACAGAAATAATGTTTCTGAAGAAGTAGATAAGAATGAAGTAATGTTGGAGAGGGTTTTTAGACTATTTTGAGAATTGCCACAGCTGTTCGTTTCATGTTGAGTTCCGGTCTGGTTTTTCTGTTTCTTCTGCATTTCATTAGTGTTTTTTTTTTTTTCTGGTAGAAGAGGATTGTCCTATTTGGGGCATCTCGGCTCTGTTTGCCATAACATTCACTGGT
>NW_008581060.1:0-22391 GCF_000691845.1 Merops nubicus | reverse complement strand
TTTGATAGTAGATGTTATGCCTCTTCCTTTCTTCTAATGAGGCAGCTTTAACCTGTCTTCTCCAGTTTAAAGCTACTGTTAAAAAGCAGCATTACAATAACTAGTGCATACTGAGGAATGGCATAAACTTGTTGCTAAGCTTCCTACTCTTTTCGGCAAGAAAAAGAATTCTAAAACATCCCCTTTTCTGTTTTAAAGTGTTCTACTCAAAAAAATGCTAGCAAGCCAGCAGAATCTCTAATGTGCAGACTTCTCTAATGACTTTGCATTGCTTTTGCTTCTTAAATTCCTATGTTTGTGTTTTGGTGTTGTTTTTTCTGAGAAACCTTTACAAAATTCTACAAGCTAATACGTAATTCTGATTTTTCACTGTTGTATAGTTGAGTACAGTACGACCACCTTCCATTTTCCAACTTATAAAAAGTCAAAAGGCGTCACCTTGTGTGATGCCCGTACTATTTTGTGATGGCAGCCACCATTTGGAAGTAGCTAAAGTTGAAAAATTGTAAGTTGCATATTAATTTTCACTACTGATGATTCTAAGGCGGAACTGCTCTTGAGGAAGTATTTTGAAAGCTCCAAACAAGGTTGTAATTCTTCGTGTGGACTGTTGAGTCAGAAACTAATGTGACGTAATTATTTTTTTCAGACTTTCATTTCTGATATATTTGATGTCTTAACCTTATTTTACACTCAAGTGTACTAATTTTTTTTGTTCTTAATATTTCTGATTCTAGAGAATTTTTTGGGGTGAGATTCAATGTATTACATGTGCTGTAGCTGAAGCAGTTTTAATAGCATAATATTTTCTTACAGGGAAAAGAAGATTATTCTCCCCTTTTGTATCATTTCTATGCATATAGGTCTGGTGACTGGTCCCACTGCAGTCACTGTGTTGTTGCATTTTAAACAGATTACTGGATTGCTTTAGAATAGAACTTCTAGTGATGAAGAGATTGTATGTGATGATTGAAGGAGATGCAGTATAGGTGATTTCATGTGCTCATACTGTCTTAAACTAGGTTGTTACTTCAGAATTTCTTTGTTTTCTGGGATTTTATTTTGCTTTAACAAATTTCCCAGACAAATTAACCTTTCTAAACTAACATTTCTGCTTTCTTTTTTCCTTACCATGCTTTCAGAAAAGACAGGCCTACAGGGAATGGACTAAGACTCACAGTAGTAGTGATGATGATGACAGTTAGGCTGATATGGACTGTAACAGATATACATGGCCTTTGTCACATCCTTTTGAACTTTAAGTATTAAATGTTCCTGCTATAATCCCCCCTGAGAAAGTGGGGTTGTCTGATATTAAATGCTTATTTTTAAAACTGTGCAAAAAAAAAAAATGTGGGGAAATAAACTGTATGATGATGAGTGCTAGGCAAAGGGCCAAGGAATATAATAAAAATTGTCTTATAGAGAAACTTGATGTCAGGTGAAAACAGTACTGAATAATATGAAGAAATAGTAATACATGCCTTAGAGCTTATTTATGGATTTGTTTTTATCAAGTGTATTTAATGTTTTTGCATTTATATAAGTGTTTGACAGGTTTTATTTCTAATTTGCTAGATGGAAATGCTTTTAAATGTGTTTAGTAAAATTTTTCTGAGTTGTACAGTCATTATTGGTGTTAGAATGCTGTTTGACTGTTTTCTTCCATATTTCAAAAGTATTTGTCTGCTTTTCTTTTTAACAATAAACAAGTCTAAAGTATATCTAAAATGGATTCATCTGTTCTGTTCCAACATTGTTTGTTTCCTGGAACTAGATATGTAAAAACAATAAATGGCCTATAAAAGTATTTAAAGATAAAATACCTGTATTTTGAAAGGCACGTTTAACACAAATCTTGAATTTTTCCTTAATCATTTATTTTACCATAATTTAAAAAAAGTTATTCTGTGTATCATTTAGACTCCTTAGATGTGGGAAATATTATTTAGTTTATTTAATTATCTTTATTTTAGTTTGGTTATTTTTGATTTGCACCATAAGTTATTTGGTTATGGAATCAATATTTTTCTTTTCAAAGCAACAAAAATGTGAAAAGAAATCCACCTGAGAACTAAACCCTATGTAAAATCACAGACAGCTGGAGAAAATATCAGTACTGTTAAAAGGCTCTGTGTAGTAAAACATATGTAACATGCAAAGTATTTTTTTTTTTCTGTACCTAGACATGAGGGAAAAAACCGAAACCAAACAGTGCTGAATCACTATAATTCTGTATTTTAAATTCTACACTGTAGCTTTACACATTACTTGAGTGTTAAAATATTTTTTTATTCTGTAATCATGGGAATGCTTGTACAGTTTTCTTCCGTTTTGTGTTTTTATTGCTAAATTTAGATATTTTTGTTGCATTTTAAAGGCCTCTTGCAATACCCATTTACATATCAATAAGTATTGTAGTATGAATTACTGCCAACATCTGAAGCATTAAAATTGCACTAAAGCAGTCAGAGCTTCTGGAATGTTTGCGTATTTACCAAGGGTGATGTTGTGTCCTTCAGTATCAATTGTCTTTCAGTTACCAGAATTCTGAGGGAAGAACCATTAAAATCCACAATACTGCTTATTCTGCCTCCTTGCCTTCAAAAGCTGGTGTACAGCCTGGTCCCTTGGGCAATGAGCCAAGGGCTACATGCCTGTAGCCTCCCAGATAAAAGAAGGGGGAAGCTCCACTTTAAGAGTTTAACTGAAAATACTGAGGCTTAAGATTGCTGCATATCATGCACTGCTGTTTCCGTGGTAATGCTGTCGTCTCCACAGTGTCTCTTGCAGAAGTAGATGAAAGACCGTATTGCAGTGTCTTACTGAAACACTGAGGGAAGTTTTTTGAATATTTCAGACACAAATGGACCTCAGGTATTTCTCTGAAGAATGTAGGAAATTATTTTGATCTTTAATCCTGAAAAAAATCACATCATGCCTAAAAGTTGAGGAAATTGTTGGGCATAACTCTATGGAAAGGTTATTGCTATATTTTATTCACTTTACTAGTTCGGGGTAACTTTGGGAACTACCTGACATTTTTGTTTTCCTTTTTAGTGCAATTTTTTTTATCCTATAAAATTTTGTTTTTCTTCTGTAATGACCTGTTTTACAAGACAATGCACGTCAGTTTTATAACAAAACATATTTTTTCCTCATTCTAAAACAGTGTTAGAAGGAAGCATAATCTTTTCTTGAATGAAAAAGCATCCCTGCATAAGTAAGAATTTTTAGAAATAACACATTTTTTTTCTATTAATTTGACCTAACTTTTTAAGGTTTTTAACTTCAGATTCCACAAATCATTATAGAATGTGAAGGTAAAATTTAGTATTAACAGATCTACTCCTGGGTCAGGTATCACTAATTCAAGTTCCACTGCAGTGTAACTAAAAAGAATCTTTTCTTTAATCGGTAGATTGAAAGATTGTAGAATACTAAAGAAAACACCAAACCAAACCAACGCCCGCCAAAACAGTAAAAAAAAAAAAAATTGTGCCTCTTCTTCCTGCCTCTTCCGTTAATGTATTTAAATATTTTAACTTTTAGGTGCATGATTCCCTGCCCCCACACACTTTTTCACTCATTAATGGAGTTTGAGGTCCAGTACTCTTGCTGAAACTCCAGGACTAAGCCATCCTTTGAGCTCAGGCTGCCAAGTTTTCTCCTGTCGGCTACAGAAGAGCTTTGGCCGTCTTGTTTACAGGAGCCATAGACCTGCTGCAAGCACCAGCCTTTCCCTGCCAGGGAATAAAGCTGAGAGACAGGCTAGTCACATGCTTATGAACAAAAGTCATTGATACTTGCACTGCAAAACCAGTGGAGTTCTCTGTGTCACAGCACAGTGCCTACCCAAAACCAAAAGAAATGCAACCCCCGTTTTTTTTTTCTTAATTTTAATTTGCCTGTATATATTTGCCTCTATGAGGTTTTGAGGGCTCTTTTACAGTGCTGCGGCAGGTTGCTGCCCAGATGTGTTGCAGTGGATGTAAGCTCGTAGAGAAGACAATACTGCCAAACTGTCCTTCAGTACTGTGTCCTGCTGTATTGGAGGTGTTCAACTTTCAGTTCAGTGGTCCTTTTTTGGTCATGAAATAAGCTTCAGATCAGGTGGCAGGATGTTGGAATGCTAAACAGACTCTTGTTTCTTAGATTCTCACTTCAGTCTGCCAGGAAGAAATCTGAGGAGTGGGAAAAGTGTGTTGTACTCCCTCTTTCTCTCCTTCTCTCACCCTCCTCAGGCTTGGGTTCAAATCGAAACATAAACATCCATAGTTAAGTACTGTAAAACTGAAGTTTTACTTCATAAAATGACATGGAAAAATACTGTTCATATTTCAAAGTAACTTCATTTTTATTTGGCATTGTACTAACTCTGACAAGGCATCCATTCATGTGTGCTATCTAGTTTGCTGCTCCATTCACTGAGTCACAGCTGTAATTATCCATCCTCCTTTGTAAAACATTTTGTGTCCAGGTAAAAGGAAAAGAGCAGGATCCTTACCACTTAAATTTGCCACTTTTGGATATTATTACACAGCCATTGTCCATCCCCAAATAGAAGATACATATTCCTGTATATATTTACATGGAGCTGGCTGAGACTAGCCAGTTGTTTCAGAGAAACATGGAAGCTTCTGTGACTCGGTTTCATGGTATCTTGTTTGTGATTCAAGCAGAAATGCTTATATATGGTGGAAAAGAAAACAAAAACTAGGTCCTAGACAATGCATATTCCAGCTTATTTGCTTACAAGAGAATACAGAAAAGAAAATATAAATAGTTTTCCATTTCCTTGCTGCTATAGTAATCACTCCATGTGCTACAAATCAAGGAACTTTGGTTGTATTGTCAGGAAATAAGAAAAATGTATAGATGTGGTCATAATGAAGATGTATGGTGTTACCATTCAGCTCATCAAATAAATCCCCCTTATGTTAAAATAAAAAATTGACCAAGATAATTATGCCAGTCAGCTTAAACAAATTATATTTCTGTTGTGATGTAGAAACATTGTGTTCTGAAAGAAGGCTGCTGTCCTCATTTGTACTGTTCTGCATACTGTCGCCTTAGATTGAAATGTTAATCTTGACCACAAATTTCTCTTGATTTAAACAAAACTATGTTGATTTCAGAGTTGCTGTTCAGCTTAGCTGAATGCAGTCTTGAATTCAGACACGAACGTATCATGGACAAAGTTTTGCTTTTTGTAGACTGTTGTTCCACATTAGGATAACTGGAATGAGGGAGTAGACAATAAAGGATTAATGTTCATTGTCTTTGATAAAAGATGAGAGGGGTATTTTGCATGGTGGAAAAGGCAGTGTCTTGCATGTTTGTAGTTTTTTTAATTTAAAAGTTTTCCCTTTTTTTTTTTTTTTTTTCCACACACATTCAAGCTAGATCTAACAAGTGACCTGGGTACTACTTAGAATTATTACAGGTTTCTGTGGGGAAGATTGGATGTGTAATTATAGCAAGTTAGCCTGCTGAAAGCAGCAATTGTACAGCTTTTGAAGACGTTACCTTATAATTTCAGCTGAAAGATACGTTCAGTCTGGGGTTTCTAGCAGCAGCAGTTGAATTGCCTTCGGAACTTACATGTTTGGACAGTAATCCATTCATAAGGAAATGCACTGGCAATCTAAAGTCCAGTTGAAAACTTTTAAGTTAATCTGAACATAAAGAGAGAAGGGTAGCAGATTTACAAGCACTTTTTAAGTAGTAGTGGTTTTCACAGTATTTTTTTCTACATGTTATTTCAGTGGAGGTGAGTTCTAGGGTGTCAAGCATTCTGACTTCTGTATCGCACATACTACTGCTAGTATTTCTTAGGACCATAACCAGAAGGATCATAGATTTAAAATTTTTTCTACACTACTTCCACTCTGCTCTGTTTCATTTCTAACTTTGCCAAAGGCCTCTGTATTTGCTTCTCAATAAATTAGGAGTATGTGGTGTGATTAAGAATCTTTCCAAATGCAGAGATGTCACTTCTAAGATTCTGAGCACATTTATGCATTAATCTACAAAAATGATCACATTGACTGTTAGATTATTGCAGTGACATCTAAGCATTTGTGCTACAGCTAAGAGTAATCTTCAAAGGAGGGGATTTGTGCTTCAATCACTTCATATTTTACAGTTACTGGAGTGTCTTCTTTCAATAGATTTGAATAAATCTAGTTCCACTTCTCATCAATGAAGTGTCACATATACTAAAGTAACCAGATTATTAAACCATTAAAAATTAGGATTTGTTTTCTTACAATGCTGAAGCTAATATTCATCAATGATTGATGAATGTTCACTTTCATAGTTTTGCGTCACCGAACAGTGGTCCAATTTGCTGTCTTTTTCCAAACAATTAATAGCTACATACTGTAACATTTAAAAATTGTTCATGCATCTATGTTGAGGGATCAATTATATATCCTTCTGTGTTTGAGTTGTATGGGGAACTCTGGAAGCAGAGTGCAGTAGCGATCTTACTATAGGAATTGTCAGCAGTAAATTGATATATCCATCTATGAGGTATTTCCTAATGATGCAAGTCTGATGCTAAAAGGGCTTAAGACCAGAGTCTTAAATGCAATATGCATTTGTTACCTCTTACTGAACCACTCTTACTCTTTCTACATGTTATTTCTGCAAGTTCCTGCCGGACTTCTCCCTTTCCCTGTCTTTCTTGCTAGGCTACTAGCACTGAAAATCCATCAGGACATAGAACTACACCAGTAGCCTGATATTTAGGTCAGGTATCCTGTCCATGCTGTTTGCCCATACAGCTGCCTCTGTCTTCTAACCATCCAATGTACCATGTGCTGGAATGTTGCAGATTTGTTTGCAGAACATTTGCAGATAACTTGAGAGCATATTTTTAAAATTTTTTTATTTATGAAGTAGGAGCTTGGACATAAATGTGAGAGGCAGGGGGAGACTCAAATTGGAGGCATGGCAACCCCTAGATAAAGCTTGAATAAGGCTTTTCCTTGTTAATATAATAAAATAATATTTCTGAAAATAAATTTTAAAATCCTGCATTAATCCGTTTTGCAAGCCCTTCATTACTCATTTGTTAAGTCATTCTTGTTGTCGTATTCATCCTGCCACTGACAGTTGCTCTGCCAGAAATAAATTCAAGCAGTGACTTATGTAAGTAGGCACATGATCACTAGCTGTGATTTTGTAGCCCAGCTGAGCTGAGGAGAGAGGAGTAATGAACTTTCTGGGAGTTTTATGGAAAGCTGTCTGTTGGGAACCTGTTACTCAAATCTTCTTGCATTTGAGTCACTAAAAAATCATCATCTTTGAGGGACAGTATAATTTAAAAAAAAACTGTTAGGGCAAGTGGAGTTATGCATGTGGCCAAATTTGAGGTTGCCAGTTATGCCTAATTAAATATCTTTATCATTTTACATTGGTGAAGTATATCCATTAAATGGTTTTGTCATTTTAACAGCATTGAGAACTAACCTATATGTTTTTAAATATTGCATACATATCTGAAAAAAAACCAATGTATTTGCTTGCAGTTTGTAACAGATGGGAAGTATGCAAGCAGTCATCTTGCTATTCCAAAGATGCAGCAGTCTCAATCCAGTCACTGATTTAGTCTCTCACTGCTCAGAAAGTTGGAAGTCCAGTGGTTGCCAAGTCATGTTTAATTTACAGAGCCTCTGTTTTTAAGAACTATTCATCTGCTGTTACCAATATTTAAAATGTGTTGCCCGTTAAGGAATATTCTACTACAACATTCATGGCAAACGTAGGAAAAGATTAAATTCAGGGGTAAAAAAAAAAGAATGTGGAGAAATGCTAATCATTACCTCAGATGCATTAAGTCCCACTGTCTACATGACAGTGGGTTCTTGTATACCATTACGTACACATTTCTTCCCAGAGTTAATTACCCCAGTGTTTTGGAGGTGGTTTGACATAAATTAGGAAATGAATCCTTACTAGTTCAGTTGTCTCAGGACAGTATTAGCAGAAGTCTGGTGTGTACTAAAAATATGCAGAAAACCGAGTCCTGAAATGTTTTGAGAAATTATGTAGTGCATTGCCAGTTTTGGTTAGGATTGATTTTTATTTGCATAGTTACATTAACAGCAACTGAATAATTCTACGTAATTATGAACATCAGCTGTCACAGATCTGTTAGTTATATTCTAATTTTATGAAAGTAGCCTTTTTTTTAAAGTATATGCAATGTGCTTTGCTATAATTTATTCTTTTGGAGGATAAACGCATTTGAAGCACAGGATTAGTGCATGAATTTATACTAGCATATTCAAAGCTATAAAACTTTTATCTCTTTTAGAAAATTGAAAATGGAAGATTTGCAAAACTCAGATATATCGCACATGCCATGGTCAACAGCACAGATCTGTTAATGGTAACAAAAAGGTAAACAGTTTTGACTCTCAGTAATACGTACTTATAGCTATCATCAAAATGTGTGTGCCTTGAAAATTGTATATGGATAAAATAATGGGGGACACGTGTTTAGTGTCCTCTTAGTAATCTTGTTCAACAGCAGCATTGTTCATCAAGAACTATGTTATTTTGAGTGTCATAATAATTTCTTTAAGGAGAGAAAAGGAATGTTGCTGTTATAATTTCTTTAAATGAAAAAAAAATCTGGTTAGGCTGAAGTCAAGGGAACTGTGAGTTTCTCTTACAAATTGGCATATTGAAGGAAAAAGGGACAATACAGGAAGAGAGTCAGTGATGTCTAACAGGACTCTCGAGCATCCTTCTCAAGTAGAAAGTCTGTACAACTTTTTGTAGAAATGCAGCTAGCAGTAGTGTTATGGTTTTGCTGTAAACACTGTATTTTAAATAAGAGGAAGGTTCAAAATTCTCTGTTTTGGAAAGTATGCCGTATAGTTTTTATGAATCAGTAGGTGAGAACTATTTTGGAACAACTAATGACTTCACTAGGTCTAGGGTAACTTGATAACTTTTAAGTATTTTTACATTAAGTTTTGTTTTATTTTATTTTCTGGTGCCTAGTGGTGTATTATTTGTGACAAAAGGGACATTTGGACAGCTGACATGTGAATGGCAGTACACGTATGATGAATTTACCAAAGAACCATTTATTGTTGATGGCAGGAGATTACGCATTGAAGCCAAGGTATGTTGACCTAACATTTTGTTTTCTTCGTGTTACTCTTTATAAAATTGAACTTTGAGTTCCTGATTTCTTTCCTTTGAATTCTTGATCTCTCATATAGTTGAGATTCAAAGAAGGGAGTTGAAATTTGGCATGGGCAAACTCCTCAGATAACTAGCTTCTCTGAGTGTTCTAAACAGAATGGTGGCTTGGTGCTTGCAGATGAAATAACTTCTTAGGCACTTAGAATTTTTTAGTGTATGCACCAGTTCACGGTGTACTCATAGACAGGAAAATGGTGATACAACAAAACTCTCTCAGAAGATTGCTGAGTGTTTTTATTACACACTCTAGCATTGTAGAAATATGTCAAGTTGTACCTTGTTGCAATCCCAAAGACTGAAATATATTGGGACTCTTATTCTATGCTTCAAGCATTTTTTTTATTCCATTTGCTGGTAATCAGTTCTTTAAGAGTATTTTAAGGTATTAGTATCTTCGTAAAAATCATAATGACATATGTTTATCCCTTCCAGTGCAAGTTAGAGAATTTTGCTCTCAGTTGTAATTGTTCCTTTAAAAATTTAAAGTTTGAAAACCTTCTTTGCCTGATGAACTGGCAAGAGGACATAAGAAGAACGATGACACCTGATGACTGAATGTACTTACAGAGGCCAAGTTCCTTAAAAAGAAAAAAAAAAAAAAAAAAATTCTTAAATTCTTTTTGAGATTGTAACTGAATTCAATTCAAATCAATAAATTTACCTGCCATTCTTTTGCTTTGTTTCTGTTTTTAATCAGCTTCATGTGTGTAATAACACATCTTGGTTATCAGGACAGTATTGACAGTGTATGACATCATGCAGTTTTTCACTCAGATTATTTGTTTCTGTTGCACAGAGCATGAAAGGCAGAACCACATTTGTTTGGAATCGTCCAAACTGGATTTCTGACTGCAAGTGAACTTTTACAGGATTAAATAAATCATAGAATTTCTGCCATTTCATACTACGCTGAATAACATATTCATCATTACCCCCACACAGCAGTCATTTGAGGGTCCATTCACATGTCTGCAGTATGCTCTTTATTGAAATAATCTATGGCCAAAAACTTCATTGTGCAAAGTACTGCTTATATTTTGTTTCTGAAGCCTAAGTTGCTATTTTCACTACCTAAGACCACTTCTTGCAAGTCGGTGTTGGTGGAATGCCCACCCCAGTGATGAGTTAAAGGAGAATAAAAAATTTTAACATTATTGGGTACTGGATTTTGTTACCCTGTGTACTTCATTGTCTGCCTTCCATTCCTACACACTGTTATAGTCCAGTTTCCAGGGACTCTGTGGTAAAAAGAGAAGTCTGTTATCGCTGGAGTGTTCCCCTCCATTGTGCTTTCATGCAGACAATGAAGTTTCTGAGAGCACATGCATGTGATGTGATCACATGCAGATTAGTGTTAGTGGGTACACGTGGATGTTTGAAACATATAGATAGCTGCATTAGTGGTAAATAACTTCTTAGTCATGATCTTTGAAGAAATTAACTTCAGTTTTTAATTACTGTTTTTTTTTTAGGAACGAGTTAAGTCTGTGTTCCATGCCAAAGAATTTGGAAAAATTATTAATTTCAAAACTCCAGAGGATGCTAAGGTAAAGTCAGAATGCTATTACAATTTTACCTTGTTAAGTTTGGCTTTGAAAGTGAAACAGAAATGTCCTTAACCTTAAACTACTATGTCTGTTTAAGATTCAGTGTTTCCACACTTTCATTACATACATGTAAATGGCAATGATCTGTTCAGTAATGAATTTCAAAAATACTCGACACCGGCATCAAGTTTTTTCCTAACATAAACCTTTGGAATGATAACTGTCTGTCAAAAGGCTGACTTAACAGTACTGCTAACAAAAACTAAATGAAGAATGTGAATTAAAATGGTATGTTTTAAGAGAACAAACAATGTTTGTGAGTTACTCCTAGTTTTATTCCAGAGGGGGTGGGATGCCATTCCTCTGGTCCCCAAAATACAATTTTGGTTGAAGACTGAAGAAAATCCCTAACAGAAACACAAATAGTTTATTGGTATATGACATTACTAGTATTATTATACACTTATTCTATATGATCTCTTCATTCTGACATCCCTAGTTTTGACTACAACAGAGTAGGAACAGTTCAGGTCTGCTACCAGAGCTGTGAGGTAGCTGGGTTGCAAAAATTCTGCCTTGTTTTTATTAGTGTAGCTAATTATTGTCACAAGCAAATTAGTGTTGTATACACCAGTGGGATATGGTAACCTGGGATCAGTCTTTGAAACAGAGTGCGAAAGTTGCATCCTCTCATTAATTTAAGTTGCTTTTGCATCTTCTTATCAGTTTTAAGTTGCTTTTGTCTTCATGAGGGTAGTTTCTAACCACAGCTGAGTGATACTGTGGGACACTTACCTCAAAAAGCATTATAAATACGGTTAAGGTATTTGAGGGCCCTGGGCTGAATTTGACTTGTCTGTACTCTTTAGGGGTACTGCTGAGCTCCTTCATCCCCACACCCCGCCCCCCTTTTGGCTGTGGTTGGGGCAGGGTCAACATTGAGGTCCAGTAGTCTGTGTGGGAAGGGAATTCCATCTATGCCTCAGCTAAATGGGGAACCATTCCAAAAACCAAATCAACATATTATGTGTGCCTTAAGTTATAAGCAACAAAAGGAAAGCTGAAAAAGTTGCCTGCACTTTTGACAAAAGTGTTGGTTTGCATATTTTCATAGAAAGGCCTGTGAACCTCACAAAACTAAAATGAATACAAATATAAGGGTTGTCAGACAGGCTTGGTAAGGAACGTGGATTTATCTCAGAGAAGGAATATGTAACAGATTCATTCAAAAATTTCCAGCAGGGCCTTAAAGGCTATGCTGCAGAAAGTAACTCTGAGAGTTACTGCATAGCCTATGGCTCACTTCTGCAAATGTGACATTTGTGCTTGTGTGTATAGAGAGATTGACACTGAGGAGAGTGGTTTAGGAACAGTGAAAAATGAAACTTGCAGCCTCTGTAGTAGAAAGGGTCGTTTCAGTGGCACTGCTGTGTGAAGGTTGTGTCGGTCGGGTGGACTCTGCGTGGCTGTTCCATCTGTGAGCAATGCCCTCTTCTGATGCAAATGGTGGTTTCTTGAACAGCCAGTTCTTTCAAACCTCCAACATCCTGCTAAACAGCAGCTCTGGTTTCCTTGAGGGGGTGAGCTTGTGATGGGGAGGAGGAGACCCTAGAGACCAGCAATATAGAACTTGACTCAGTAGCAGAGTAAGAGTTATAGTAATCTATTCATGTTTCTTGAAAGCATTATGCAGTTTTCGTATGGTAATCCCCTTGCATAACTTCATCTCCTACCCTAGATTTCCATGTCAATGCCCCATATGTCCCTTTACAACCCCATTTTTTCTTATTTTAGACTCCTGAAAAGAAATCAAGTATAAAGAAAGCATCTTTTTAAATAACTGTATTATCACATTAGTGTAACCTGTTCTTGTGCCCTGTCTTTTGTTATCCTTGCCTTCTCTATTGACAAATATATGATTTGTCTTAAGAGTTGTAGACTAATGCAGAGCATTAATAATGATGTGACCAAAATTATGATGTCTTTAGTTTTTTAAAATATTATTAATTGAAATACAGACTAGGAAAGTGAAATATGAACCTAGCCAGGTTAATTAGCATGGTATTCAATGTCCGATATTGGTTCTTTAATGCCTGTGTTTTCGTGTAGCAAAATCAGGGGTTTATAATTACAGTAGAATTTTGAGCGCTGTGTTCAGATTTGGTTAGGAAGAGAATAGGTAATGAAGTGTCTGGCCAACACAATCTAATTTTCAGCTGCTTTCTATGGATTTAACGAGGAAACATTTTTATTTTTTCCTTTACACAGTGGATCCTTTCTAAACTGGAAGAAGTGAGAGAGAATCAGCCAAAATTGTAATGGATGAAGAAGCATCAAGATGTGAAGAACATTGAACAGCCACCTTTTAATTCCTCTTTAACAAGCAGAACTGTATGAATATCAGCAACAAAAGCAATGAAATTTTTTATGGTCACAACTGGCTATGGCTATATCACAAAAATAGATGATAATAAGTTTATAAAAAAATCTAGCAATCAAAAAAATTCTGACAGGTGTTTCTTGTTTTGTTTTTTTTTTTTTTTTTTTATGTAAAAATTCCAGATTTCATTTTTTTTATAGATACAGTGTAAAATGAATTTGTTTTACCATTGCATTTGATATAGAAATGAACTCTGGAATAATTCTTATAATATTCAGAGGAAATCTTTCGGTTTTGATCTGATTCTGAAAGTTAATATGTAGTTTCTGTCCTAGTTCTCCTATGGCTTGCGGCTGTGTTGAAACTCAAATTTATCAATGGAGATGTCAACTTAGTAATCACTAGTCTTACAACTCAGATTCTATGGAGGAGGCTACTGACCATCTGAATCTAATTCAGATGAATCACAGGAGTGGCTGCTTAGTTAACAATATTACTTTCTTTCTGTAAATGAATGGACCAGGTGAGAATGAATTTACAATACAGTATCACTTTTAGGGTAAACTTTTTTTATAGTCAACTCAAGGAAATGTTGCAGCACCTCTGTCAATATTTACAGAAAATACAACAATTTACAAAACTGTATAATGGGGATAATTAATCTATCACTGCACTAAAAATACTAATTAAAGCCTATTAGTATAACTAAGTAATTAACAGTCTTGCAACTCAAGAAGGAGTTTATGGGGTTATAAGTGCACTGTTGCATACCAAAAATAAGTGTCTGGGATTACACAGTATTGTGTGCTAAGCAAGTGACTAATAAAGTAATATTTATATTAAATAATATAATATTTCACAGTTGCTTTTATCAATTTTTTTGTACCAGATTAAACTTTTTTTTATTTAATATCCAGACGACAGAACTTTAATAGGGAGGAGTAGAATGTCTGCAGTTCTGCTTATTTCTTAGATATAGTAGTCATAGTATTGCTGAATGAATGTTTACTGCAGTTGATACAAATGTACAGGAAACAATACAGTGTTGCATGAAGGTTTCCATAAATTCCCATATCAGTGTCTTCAAAATTTCTGGTACATATAGTAATTACCTGCTGCCAAAATATTATTTCCAAAGAATAGTTTGGAACATTTATAGCTAAAGAAGATAAATCTGAACATTGCTAGTGGTGTTCCAGGTACCCAAATTGTTGCATTATTATAAAATCTAAAATTACTAGCATGTTGTACAATTGAAGTTCTTTAATGTAAGTCTTATCTTTGGTGTTGAGTAACCATTTAGTGCACTGCAAAATATATGTAATCTTGTAATTTTCCCGATAACTTGTAAATTGGATCAAAAGAGTATAAGAGAATTCCAAACTATAACAATGACTACGTTACTCCACTTGTTTGTACACCGAGTCCATACCAAGAATATAAACTCAGGTTATAATCATGCCAAACTAATAGAATACTTTTCCTGAGATAAGTAGTGTTATCAGGTGCCCTGAGTACCGTTCTTTATCTGTAATTTGTTTTTCATCTGTCACTTTTTGTCTTAGGCATGATAGTTCAGTTAATAGCCTCATCATGATCTTGCCTCTTGATTCTGTGTTGTCTCCTCCTCTCTCTCTATTCCCAGTATTTACTATCTCCTGCAAATTTCACTTCTGGTGCCTCTTCCAAGTACTTTGTACATTCTTGTTAGTGTAGCTTTTGGGTTTACCTTATTCTAAATATTTTGTCTTCACAGAGCCTTGATTTCAGTTAATATTATCTACAGTTCCCAGCTTTTTACTTTTCTTTTTCCTTTTCCAACAAACTCCTGATTCTCAAATCTCAGGTGCCTCTTGAGTAATAGTTGAGCAACTTAGCCATTAATGTTGAAGAATTTATTTAAAATGTGAATGTCTGTGGTTAAGTTCATGTTTTGGAAAACATAACAGTTCCCCCAAATTGCATTTTTCCTATGGAGGAAAAACTATTTTGATCACCTGTGCTAAGTATAAAAGCCTTAACACAAAAACTAAAACACTTGAAGTGGTCGAAAGTAACCACGGGACCTTTCTGCCACCTCCCTTCTCTCCCTTGTAATCACAACATGATTTTCTGCTGTTCCTTTCTCTAGTCAGTGAATTTGTATCTTTTTCCTTCATTTATTCCTTACTCTTTCTCCATACAGTCATGAGTGAATTTTGCCATTTCTTGGGAGACACCAGCTCTACTTCAACTGTACGTCAGCATGGGTGGGGCAAGTAGATAGGTATTGACTTAGGCAGTTTTGTAGTTTTCTGGCTTACTGCAAGTTGCTTGAGGTGTCCACTCTGCTGTGCCTCATTCCTTGTTGCAATATGCCTGCTTTTTTCAAGAAGAAGGCAGAATAGATATGTTTATTTAAAATGTATATGCAATTAGACAAGCAGTTCTCAATAAAAATTAAAATGTAGGCACTTAGATCTGCCCCCTGTGGTGTTTAAAAGTATACCATGGCCTGTGCTGAAGAACAGCTTCTCTCCTCAATGACTGTAACCTAAACTTAGTACCTTTGAGAAATGTCATTTGGGTTCTCAGTAGCAGTTTAAGAGTTAAGAATTACATCTAAGAAGTCAATGACAAACCAAACACAGAATCAAAAATCCCAGACACATTGCATGTGTAAAATATTTGCATGCCTGACAGTTTGTACCTCTTTTTCTTTAGCTGCATGGCTTTGCATGGCATGGCTCTTTTGGTTGCCATACTCCTCCCCTCCCTCTCCACCGCAGCACTCTTGAATAAAGTGAAGTTGATTTTTATTTGACTGGAATGTGATTATTATTTGTTTTCTTTATATACTGTTTTAATTAACAAGTAATACCTCTACTCAGAATTTTGTGGGTAGAAATTAAATCAAATCCTATCTCTGAGAACACAAGGTCAAGCTTCTGTTGCAGCCATCTCAGTGAAAGCAGGATAGAGACTTTAGTCTTTACCTTGGGTTTATTTTAAGGACAGGTTTTTAATAACTGGATTTACATGTACAAGACCCCTTTATTTCTTTCTATTACTTCATTGAAAAGACATATATGATGTTCCCAGATTCTCACTTTCTTATTAAATATTTTTTTTTAAATGTATGTATGCCATTACTTATTACAATTAGCACTTCCCAAAATACACTGACATATCAAACAAATTACTAAAGTCTTTTGTTCCTTGGAGTTATTTTTAACCATCTATCTGCAAAAAACAAATACCACACACTAATCAATAAAAGATTAATATTACTATGAAATTGTAGTCAAAATTCAATACTTACAGCATATTCATGTAATCTGAACTGCAAACCCTAAGTTTCCTGATTCTGCTGCTGTAAAACACTTTAAATAAATGCATCGCATCTTGGTAGGACAGCTGAGTCTTGTGGCTTGTTTCTAAATAGCTCCATATCCATATGACATTTAAATAGATAAGTATATATTTCCTCATACTGTGTTAGCTTCAAGAATGAGAATTTTCCACAAAGCTACTCAGAAGATCCCCCACCGTCACCACCACTTTTTGGAGCCTTTTACGTTTGAGTGCTAGAAAAGAACTGCATTGCTTGCCATCATGGAAGCGTTGCACAGGGCAAGAGTGCACGGTGTTCCTTCACCAAATCATGAAGTGTCACGGTACCTTTTTCAAGCATTAAACTCATCCCAGTTGATACCTCTCCATCTGCAGGGACTAATCTTTACTGAAGTTGCAGCGAGAACTAAAGCAACCAATATCAATGAAACATTTACCTTCCAAGATCTAAGGCTACAAGTGGCTGAAGTTCCCAAGTGTTAACTACAGAGGTGGTTTTTGATTTTGTTGGTTTGTTTCCAACACCACCCCACCAGCCGCACCCCATGTTATCTAGGAAGATTCTCATGTTCTGTATTTAAATCACAGGATGGTAGGAGTTGGAAGGGATCTCTGAAGATCATCCAGTACAACAGAGGAGGTTCGCCTAGGGCCGGTTGCACAGGAACACATCCAGGCAGGTTTTGAGTATCTCCAGAGAAGGAGACTGCACAACCTCTCTGAGCAGACTGTTCCACTGCTCTGTCACCCTCACATAAAGACATTTCTCCTTATGTTGAGGTAGAACTACCTGTGTTCTAGCTTTTCTCCATTGCTCCTTGCCCTATCTCTGGGCACCACTGAAAAGCCCGGCCCCATCCTCTTGACCCTTACCCTGTAGATAGTCATAAGAATTGATAAGATCCCCTCTCAGACTTCTCTTCTACAGGCTAAACAGACCCATGTCTATCAGCCTCTCCTCATACGAGAGATACTCCTGTCCCATCATCATCTTCGTAGCCCTCCATTGGACTTCTCCAGTAGTTCCCTGCCTCTTGAACTGGTGAGCCGAGAACTGGGCTAATTACCGTGGATGTGGCTTCACGAGGGTAGAGCTGGGACTGGGTGGGTAGGGAGGAGAACCTCCCTCGACCTACTGGTCACACTCAATGCACCTCGGGATACTATTTGCCTTCTTGGCTACAAGAGCACACTGCTGGCACATGGTTAACTTCTTGTCTGCCAGGACTCCCAGGTCCTTGGCCATGGAGCTGCTTTCCAGCAGATCAATCCCTTAACTGTACTGGTGCATGGCATCATTTCTCACCAGGTGCAGGACCCCCACACTTGCTTCCCTTGTAGAACCTCCTTAGTTTCCCTTGGCCCAACTCTGGCCTACCCACCCAGTCACACCATCATAGAAGGCTATTACATTAGCTAAGCACAATTTTTCCATTGATGCATCCATGCTGACCACTTCTGATAACCTTCTGTTCCTTCACAGGCTTGGAGGAGATCTTCAGAAAGAGCTGTTCCATCACCTTTCCAGGGATGGAGGTGAGGCTAACTGGCCTCTCATTTCCTGGGTCCTCCTTTTTGCCCTTTTTGAAGGCTGGAGTGACACTGGCTTTCCTCCAGTCCTCAGGCACCTCCCCTGTCATTTACGACCTTTCAAAGATGACAGGGAGTGGCTTAGCAATAGTATCTGCCAGCTTCCTCAGCACTGATGGGTGCATCCTATCAGGACTCATGGATTTGTGGTGTCCAGCTTGCCTAAATGATCTTTAACCCAATCCTTGCCAACCAAGGGAGAGTCTGCTTTCCTCCAGACCCTCTCCCTTACCTCAAGCGACCTGGATTGCTGAGGGCTGATCTTAGCAGTAAAGACTGAAGCAAAGAAGCATTCAGTAACTTCACCTTCTTGGTATCCTCCACCCCCAGGGCACCCACCTCATTCAGCAGAGGACCCACATTTTCCCCAGTCTTTCTTTTCCTACAAATGTAATTGAAGAAGTCCTCCTTGTTGTCTTTGACATCCCTTGCCAGATTTAACTCTATGTGGGCCTGGGCCTCCCTTGTTGCACCCCTACAGACTTTGGCGATGTTCCAATATTCCTCCCAAGTGGCCACTCCCTTTTTCCACATACTGTAAACTTCCTTCTTCCATTTGAGTGTTTCCAGAAGCTCCCTCCTCATCCATGCTGGTCCCTCGCTTTCTCTCCTTGATTTTTTACTCATACGGATGCAGTCATCTTGAGCTTGGGGGAAGTGGTGCATGAATATTAACCATCTTTTTTGGGGCCCTCTCATTTTTAGAGCCCTAACCTGTGAAATTCCTCCAAGTAGGTCTTTAAAGGGGGCAAAATTAGCTCTCCTGAAGTCCAGGAGGTGCTACTTACTATTTCAGTGCTACTTATTGCCCTGCTTCTTCCTTGCATGATCCTGAACTCTACCATCTCATGGTCACTACAGTAAAGGCTGCCCCCAGTCTTCACATCCACAACCAGACCTTCTTTGTTTGTTCGTACAGAGTCCAGCAGCACACCTGTGCTCTTTGGTTCCTCAACCACCTCAAAATGTTATCATCAATGCACAGCTGGAACCTCATGGACTAAATATGCCTCACTGTGTGGCCTTTCCAGCAATTATCAGGGTGGTTGAAGTCCTCTGTGGGTACCAAGGCTCATGATTGTGAGGCTACTTCTAGCTGTCTGTAGAAGGCCTCATGGACTTCCTTTCTCTGACCGGGTGGCCTGTAGTAAACACCCACAACAGGGTCACCCATATGAGCCTGCCCCTTCATTCTTACCCTTATTCTAACTCTTGACTCATCCTACATCCCCCACTTAGGCAGAGCTCGATACAGTCCAGTTGCTCTCACATGAAGAGCAGTTCCACCACCTGGCCTTGCTGGTCTGTCTTTCCTAAAATGTGTGACAGCATTCCAGTCATGCGAGCTATCCCACCATAACTCTGTAATGCAATGAGAACATGTCCCTCTGGTTGCACCCAGAGACCTGGTTCTTCCTGTTTTTTCCCCATGCTGAGTGTATTGGTGTCCAGCCATTTCAGAGACTTAATCAAGAAAGGTTTCCCTGGGGGGTGGGGGGGTTGCAAAAGGAACCACCAGCCCTGAGGTGGGTCTTCTGGCTTTCACCTTGGAAAGAAGCTAAGGAGAATTTGGTGCTGCTCTAGCTGGCCTGACTTATTCCCCAGATGGATGTGATGACATGGGCATTGCTGTACTGGACCTCCCTCCCCTGAGTCCTTCGGTTTAAAGCCCACCCCACCAAGTTGGCCAGCCTGCTGCCAAAGATTCCATTGGTTCATCGAGACAGGTGGATTCCATCCCTCCCTAACAGGTTATAGTCATCAAAGAATGTCTCATTGTCATAAAACTCCAAACCCCCGTGATGGCACCAGCCATGTAGGCAGCAGTTGATATTAATTATTCATCTCTTTCTGGCTGCCCCATTTCATCTAACTAGTTAAAACTGAGGAGAAGATAACTTGGGCACTAAGGTCTTTTTCACTTGCATTCCCAGGGCTTTATGATCTTCCTTGATTCTGCCTGGGTTCTGGGTCCCAGTGTCACTTGTGCCCACATGGAAGAGTAACAGTGGATGGTAGCTGGTGGTTTTGACAGGTTGTGGCACCCTCTTGGCAGTATCTCAGATCTGAGGACCCAGGAGGCAGCATACCTCTCATGACCCTGTCAGGTCAGCAGATGGACACTTCAGTGCCCTTTAACAGAGAGTTGCCCTCAACAAGCTCACGCCATTTATTTTTACAATATTCACTACATGTTGCTGGGTGAATTTTTCTCCAAGTAGAGCTTGCTCATGGCTGCCTGTAAGCACTAGAGGTTCATTATCTGGTTTTGATGGTCATGTTAGAGGGTGAAGGATGAATCAGAGTCCTGCTTTTTTGGGTCATGAGGATCCAGGATGCTTGTTTCTTGGTGACAGCTACAGCAGTATGACTTTGAAACCACCTGAAATGTGTTACTAAGACCAGACTGGGTGAAGGAGCTGTGTAGGAGCTGTGTGCTATTACAGAAATTAATTCTACACTGTGGAAGGTTTGTTTGTTTGTTTGTTTTTCCCTTTTTTTTTTTTTTTTAGTAATTGAGACCATGTATTTCGAAAGTGTTATTGAATGTGAGAATAGATAAAAAAACCTGCTAATACACATTGTGTACTTTTCTCAGATATGGCACAGAATGTTTCTGACTTAGATTTCTTTTCCATATGTATCAAAATACTTGTTTCACTATGCAGATCAAAATTTTAAAAAGCATTTCAAATTTTCATACAGAAAACATTTGTGTTTATCATCATCTTGTCTTGAAATTCAAATTGTCAATAGTTTGGTTATGAGATTGCCCTGGTGTGAGTTAGAATGGAACTAATTCTGATCAGTGATTTTACTTTTCAGCTCAGTCTCTTCTAACTAACTGCACTTGCTGAAGTTAATGGCACATTTTCACAGGCAGTGTCTTCTTCTAGCAGGGGTAGCGCTCCATGTTCAGAGTTACCACCAAGGATTGGTGTGCAGAAAGGCTCTTGCTTATACTTGTTACTGTGGAGACCAAATCTTTTGTACCACACTGGGGATGGTGCAAAAAGCAAAAGGCAGCACCTGTGGGGAGGAGCAGACAGGACAGGTGACCCTAAACTGACCATCCAGGAATTTCATCACATACATATCATATACAGTATAAGGCGAAGGGATCACACGGGTCAAGCTCTCTTCAATGGCCAGCATCCAAGGAGGACTCTGTCCATTCTGCCTTTAATCTTGATCCCTGTGTTCCGAAATCCAGTCCCAGGCACTGAGTCCAGGCTGCGACTTCCAAAGGGACTGCTCCACAGTGTCAGTGGTGACAGTGATGTAACTGCCGTCAGGGGGTTTGGATTCAATATTAGGTTTGTATATATTAAATGTTATTATTATTATTTTCATTAAAGCTTTTTCAGTTTTCTTTACTTATCCAAAAATCCCTTATTCCCTTTCTCTTCGCATTTGGGAGGGGAGGGGTTAACAGAACATCTGTTATAGGTCTAGTGGGCATCCCTGACCCTAAATCCTGACAGCAATTTTAGAGTGCCTTATGCTTTGCTGTCTAAAACTGAACAAATTAGTAGATAGCTGACACCTTTCTTCCTGCCTATAACTCTATTACTCAGTCAATATTTGTCTGTTATTATTCTTACTGGAGGATTAATTAGGAATTCTTCTGGCCAGTATATATACAAGTACATATATACATCACCTGGAGGCCTAAGCTTTGTCATTTGACCTAAGAAATGCAAACATAGTCTTGGTCATAATTTGCTGTTGTGACTGCAAATGGAATTTGGAGAATATAAAATTCCACTTGCAGCAGATGATACAGAATATTTCTGAAGAGGTTTCGACTGTTTTCAGGGCAAATCTGGAAGAAGAATTCTGAATATTCTTGTAATACTTCAAGGGAGGAGTAGATTGACTAAGTCTCCTCCTGTAAGGAGTAAAACAATGTACATACCATAAACTTTTATTAACTTGTCATCTGGATCAGTAAATCAAAGGCTGAAACAAATGTGGCTGCCAGAACAGGCATGATGATGTAGAACACTAACAGGCCAACAGAAAAATCTGAATTCTCTTTTTGATGGATGTTTCCATTTTTTTTTATCTTTGTGGGTTTTCATTCTTTGTTGCACCAAGCAGACTGAGATCTATATGCACAAGTTTGTCTTGGTAACTGCCCTACTGAATGTTTTTATTTGTTGGTTGTGAAATGTGAAAGAAAAGCGTTGTTATACTGATGGGTCCTGTAAAACAGTAGCTCTCTCACCACCTACAAAGCTTGCTCTCCCAAAAGCCAGACTTCCAAATTCCCAAATATCACTCCCATTTTTAAAAGGGGTAAAAAGGAA
>NW_008581059.1:1373-13885 GCF_000691845.1 Merops nubicus | reverse complement strand
TCAATACTCTTGGGTGCATCTCATCAGCGTCCCTGGACTTATGTATATTCATTTTCCTTAACTTATCACTAACCCAGTCTCCACTGACTAGCAGAGAGTCATCCCTCCTCCAGGCTCTCTCTCCTACATCCAGGGTCTGGAGTTCACAAGGGCTGGCCTCAGGATTAAAGACCGAAGCAAAGGCAGCATTCAGCAGCTCTGCCTTCTCTGCAGCCTCAGTGATCAGGGCTGCTACCTCATTCAGCAGTGAGCCCACACTTCCCCTCTTGTTCCTTTAATTACCAATATGTTTGAAGAAGTCATTTTTGTTCTCTTTAATTCTTTGGCTAGTTTTAGTTCTAAGAGGGCTTTGGCCTTTCTTATTGCCTTCCTACATGTCCTGACAGTTTCCCTATTCTTCTCCCAAGTGACAAGTCCCTTCTTACATGAGCTACCCTCTTCTTTCTTCCATGAGATTTCCTTCAGAAGCTCCCTGTTCATCCACACAGGTCTCTTAGCTCATCTACCTGAATTTTTACTCCAGGGAATGCACCTATCTTGGGCTTGTAGGAAGTATTATTTAAAAACTGACCAACTTCCTTGGGCCCCTTTACCCTCCAGAGTCTTAGCCCATGGGATTCCTGCAAGTAGATCTAAGCCATAACTCCATCTCTAGGCAGAGGACCTTTAAGCCAGGCTAAAGCAACACGGGGCCAGGGCGCTATCCGTCACTGACTCTTGAAACTTTGCTTCCAAGAAGAAAGGAGTGTCAAGTCCTCACAGCCAGGGAGATCATGAAAAGAGGAGCTCAGTTCCCTGTGGTGAGGTTCATTCCACAGCTGACCTGAGGGCCTAACCACAAGGCAAAGGAGACTGAACCCTGTAACATGTCATTGCCCGGTGGCTTGATTTCAAAAGGGAAAATGCAGGATTTGCCTATCCCAAACACCTCCAGGCATGCCCAGAGGAAGGAAGGCATCAGTCACAGGTTCAGAGAAGGCAGGAAGTGCCTCTGCAGCCAGGGGTGGTCACTGCCAGGCCACCGTGCAGGACACGGGCTCTCACCTCCCCCACCACTGAAGGAGTTACTCCTGCGCTAAAGCCGTCTGCCCGACGAGGCCTGCTGACTGCTCTGCTGCAGTTTTTGGTAGTTACCTACGAAAGCAATCCAGAAAGCACCAGCACTAAAGTATGTGCAAAAACACATCTATAAATGCCTCAGGATATTTTTTTTGTCAGAAAAGTGTAAGTTTCTGAAACCTAAGGAATCTCAGGTGTGTACAATAACTGGGTGAGGTTTCCACGGGCAACTCTCCTGAATGCAGCTGCGTTAAAATTGTGCTTTAAGGGACACCAAAAGCCTAGATTCTCTATTGGATCTAAACATAAGGACCAAAACAAGATTAGTGAGTGCATTAATTCAGTCACCTGAATACAAAATGCTTTTCTTTGTCATAAAATTAGATTAGGAAAATACATGTACAAAATGCACATGAACAAAGGCAAGCATGTAAGAACTACCTGGGACTTCTGAGTTACAAACAATACATGCTATTTAAAATGCAGAGGCGTTGCCACAGAAGAAAAGTTACTAATCCTGTTGGGGCAAAGTAACTGCGCTGGTGTGTGGTTTTCACAGGGGGAGGGAAGCAAAAAGAAAAGGAATTGCTTTATTAGCCTTTTTGCAGCTTTGTTTTGTTTGCTTTTTCAAAAGAACAGCTTTTCTAAAAATTAGTTTTAACTGATAGATATGAAGAAACTTTTGTTTATCAAAGCAAATATTACCACTCTAGTTAAACTCTATTTACTCCCAGAGATACCTTAGGGCTAGTCGTTTAATATGTACCTTAATATATTGTCCTACTTTTTTTAAACTAAAGAGTAAAATTGAAAGACTTTCCACTGAGATGTTCTACTAGTAATATTCTTCCTCGACATTTTCACTCATAGTGAACAAAGTAAATCCACTCTACTTTGCTAATGAATTAGCTCTTAGTTCATTTATCTATCGAGCCATTTATAAATATCTCGCAATCACATCATTATCTGGAGGCTAAAGAGCATGTTTCAACTCAAAACAAATGGGACATGTCATCTCATGTCCTTCCATAAACAAAAGCTAAAGGCTTGGAATTCAGCAGCGATTTAAGGTTGTAATTATTGTCTCATATATTCGTTTTCATAGCTTTTCTTAGGTGCTTTTAATGCAGAGGCACTGAAAACCAATATATAGTTGTACCAGATGGTACAGGAGACACATGTGGATGCTGTGGAGGGTCGTCCCTTCCTGAATGTGTTATGTGCTCTGTTTGGCTTACAAAGACTATCCAGGGAGGAGGGGGAACTGCCATCTCATATGGGCAGGGAGGTAGCACCCATCAGTGGAGAGAAGGCAGGAACTCACAGAAATCTCCTGAAACAACTTCTGAAACTTTTTTTCACCCCAAAAAACACCTACAACCTATGCTGAGACAACAAGTTCTGGCTGTACAATACTGACCTCACAGATAAAAATAGGCATTTTTTAATGACACATTATATGCAGCAGTACATAAACCAAGTCATAATTCAACAAAATGGATTTTCTCAACTAGAAAAATTTACAGCAACATATAGCCCGATGAAAATCACATTCTTCACAGACACTGTGTACATTTTAAAATCAAATATAATTTTTAAACCCTGATTTTTTAACTGGTACATACCAGAAAATTATTCATGCAATATTAACACTGAATCAATTTCTCCCTACCCAATTTCATGGCATCAACCAGCAGAAGTCTAATGAATGCAAAGTACGGTACTTCATTTAACACATTGTCATTTTTACATATTCTAGTACTTAATAATTAACACTCAAACTTTGGGAGAAAGGTTAAATTGAAATTAATTCTAAAATATCCCCATTACTGGCTCAGTTTCAAGATATAACTAGGAGTAAAAGCAACAAAGCTGTGACCAGAAAAAATTAGAGATTTCTTCACTTTGTACTCCTTTCAATCCATTCACTTTAATAAGTAATACATGTTCCAAAATAAGTTTATTTAACCTTGCCTGATCAAGCAATGCAGAACATCATAAAACCTTTATACTTTGTTTTTTCATCTGGAACTGGATTGTGCTTACCATATTCCGCCGCCTCCTGATTCCCTAAATCCTACTGAGGATTCACATTGAACTGAAGTTTCTCTAAGTTCACATTTCTCAGGCGACTTTTCACTGTTCGCATTTTCAAGCTAGGACATCAACTACAGCAAGCCCTCACCCTTTCCCACCTAGATCTAACCTTTTTCATACTGAGCAATTCGAACCAACTAACTAAACTTTCTAGCCCTGTATTTGTTCCCTGTTATCATGTCACAGTAGTGCTGGGGGCTGGGGTGGTGGTGCTATCCCTTACGTACTGGTGTTTACTTGATCTGTCGTGACTGATACAAGCACAGAAGTGACTGCAACTAAGAACACAGGGATTTTACTCTCCCTCCAGAGGGACTGAAAATACCCCCTTTTGTTTACCCCTAAAACTCAGAAGTCCCAACAGCCTTTCTGCTGTTGGACTTTTACCTCCAAATGTGTTTACCCTTTACTAATGTACTTTTACACAAGAAAAAAAATCCATTAAGAAATGCCCCAGCATTACCCTATGATATCAAAGCACATAGTCGAAGTCAGTTTAACCGATACTGTGACCCATGAGGGAAAAAAAAACCAACAAAACCCTTCAGTATTTTTTCAGATATCAAATCCTGGAATAAAGGCTGTTGTAATTTTAAGGTTCTACTTTAACAGTTAAAGGAACGACATCTGGCAATAATCTACAAATAAATACAGTGTCTCCTTTCCTAGTTTCTCTTCCAAAACTCTACCTAGGACATTTTTGCAGCATGATTCATATAATCAACATAATACCTTACAATGCATTTCAAGTAGTTCCGAATTCTCAGCTCATTCAATAAAGAACTCATTTCTGAAAGAGAAAAGGGAACATGCCATGCCAGAAAACCTGCTTTACTCAGTCCTGCTGCCAGAAGGAACAACGTGGTGAAATGAACGCCACACTTTCACAAACACTTTTTTACAGCTAAGGCAGAGAGATAAAAGAGGTTTGTTTACCGAAATGCGAGATTCCACAGGTGAGGCCACAGACGGTCTGAAATCCTCTTCCTTTAGTTGCAAAAGTTTTAATTTATGACGAACCTTGTAATAATCCTTTCAAGCTGCCAGGTAAAACGCACGCCATATCTCAGGCGTATTTTCTTTCGCCCTTTTGCAGTGTAACTTTGTTATTTGCATAAAGCTTAGTTCTGGCCTATGGGACTTTTTGAACATCTACATGTTAGATTAGCTGTCTTGACATGCTCTGTCAAGCATGACATCATGGATCTCCATGGTAACCTTAACCACACCTGCCCAGATGCCAGACTTACCTGTCATGTTCAGACCTAACTGAACGTAACAAAAAAACCTCAACTAGCATTTTCTAGGCATTCAGCCTTGCAGAGATGGTGAAAAAGTTCTTGGTTTTTTGTTGTTTTTTTTTTTTTTTTTAATTGATGGAAATCTGATTTTGTTTACCAACAAATTTCTTCTTCACGGAGCACTGGCTGAAACGCTAGAGCTGTCTGCGACCCTTCCACACCTCGAAGTGTATTTCCCAGTCAAGCAACAACAAAGGAAAGCTGTGGGAAACACCTAGCTCCTTTTCTTAAGGCACACTGGTAAGCTCCAGCTCTGAAAAATTTCCACACACTGATTTTTGCTCTCTGCCCCTCAGAAAGGTGTGGGGTTTTTTTTTTTTTTGGTTTTTTTTTTTTTTTTTAGCAAAGTGACTTGTCAAACAGGTTCACAGCAGAGATTATCCCCCTCCCATGGCCAGGTTAGCATTTTAACCTCTTAATTGCTAACTCTTTCTCACCTATGCAGCAGCTGGCCAAGATTTTATACTTGTTCCTGCTCTTTGCTTCTCTGCTAACTCGAGTCAAGACCACCTACGTGAATGACCACACTGCCATGAGCTCAGCAGCAGATGATTCATACCACCTCAAACTTCAGAAGACTGAGACAGTTTTCCTCCTTCCTTCCTAATTTTCCTGGGGATTATGTTAGCACTTAGCTTTAATTAATGTAGACGAGACAGCCTTCACAGAGGTAAGATATCCAAAGCTCCTTGCAGAAACTTGCATTACCTACAAAAACCCATTTTGTTTCTCATCTTTCCAGGCTTCCAGGTAGCAGGAGCTCTGGGGCCCGGCTGGAGGGTTGTCTTGCAAAGGAGAAAACCTGCAGTGTGAGGGTGAACCACTGGGCTGTGGGTCAAAGAGATGTGGCCATGGGGTGCTGCTCCATGCACACAGCTAAAAAAAAACCCTGGTTACAAAACCCTGCGGTGTTTTGGAGCGCACAAGGCATGGCACACCTGCACCCAGTGCCTCACCCCTAGTTGCTGGAAGCTCACAGCCCAGATTACCACACAGACCAGCTTAGCTGCAGGTTATTTGCCTTGCAGCAGAATCCCAAGGCCCTTGTGCAAATAAAGATAGCCCCTGTCTCTGTGAGCTTTCCCTTCCAAAATAAAGTACCACAAACAGAGCAACAAACCTGCTAGGTGGAGGAGGAGGGATGATCTGTGTGCACAGCTGGGAGGTTTCAGGTCACCACGTTAGTTAACCATCAGTAATCCCCACTGGCATTTTACCTGGCCATGATAGTACTTCTCATTTGTGACAGATTAGCAAAGGTAGAAATGGGTCCTCAAAGAGGCACATCCAGAGAGGGATTTATCTGAATAAACCAAGCCTGGAGGAAACCATTAACATATAATGGAAGGTATGGACAACATTCAGAGCTAACCCTGCTGGTGGAGGTGATACAGTATGATCTGACAACATCAAATATATTTCTCCTGATGTTTATTTTCTGCAAACCAGGGGTCAGTTTGCCGTACTCAGGTACTGATGGTTAAAACACACAGGAGATGAAGGTCCACAACAAAAGAGACAATTACCAATCTTGATTTTCTGGCCCACTTTTGTGGGTTATGGACTTGAAAGAGTTTAAAGCAACCTCAAAGACAAATTATATGATACCCAAGGAGCTATGTCCTGACTGTAAATATTGGGATGTTTTACGTTCCAGCTGCACCATTTGACATAGAGATTAGAAAATGGTGTTGCATTAGCTGCTGCCTACGGTGGGGAAACCCCACTGATAACATTGCCACTTTCCAGATATTGAAGCAGTTGGAGAAGTAACAAGGGAGGGAGGAAAGGAAACTGGAAAATAAATCGTGACATTTGAAATCATGCCTTCCTATGCCTATTACAGATTTTTTTATGTGATATACATATATATGTCCCACATAACTGCTACATGTGTATACACATATATACACACAGATGCAGCTATGTATATATTTACACATACCTATGTGTATCTATACACAGAGATACATATATATCCACACAAACACACATAAAAAATAGACAGATGTGTGTGTGCACAGACACAAACAGCAAGAGAAAAACCCTTTGAACAGTAATGCCATGACCATAATAATCTTACTGCATCTAATGGGCCAGACCATTGATATATTACATTTTAACTAAGCAAATTTCTTACAACTGGTATAACTTATTTCTGCACTAATGTGGCTTCTGTTGAGTTGATAATTTTAAGTTATGCTGAATGAAGTCTTCAGTCTTTCCCATTCCCTAGAAATAAGAGTTTGATGCTCTAATAGTAAAGTTCTTTGTTTTAAAATTATTTTAAAACTCATTACATACATATATCTAATAATGAAAAAATAGAAGCAGGAGATATTTGCAGGAATTTTACCCTCAATAAATTAGTAAAGATGACACATTTTAAACAAACAGCAGGAACAGTTACTGCATTCCTTCTGTAATTTATTGCCTTCAGAAAAGGCTCAAATTACAAAATGTGTAGGGTATAATGCTGTAGGCTCTTCAAACTGGGTTTGCAGTGTCTGCAACACTGGAACTAAATATTTACATGACTCTAAAAGATCTAATCTCTGGATTTCACCCCCCACTCCCACCCCTTTTATTTCATTTGTATGTTATCTTTATCCACCACCCAGCACATTCCACACAGTCACTAAAGTTCATGGAAGAGATAAGTAAGGAGAGGAAAAAAAAAAAAAAAGAAAAGAAAAATCAAGAATTTCAAAGGAAAGGAAAGGAGGGAAGCTGTTTAAAAATCAGGAATAGATCATCCCTGTTAGAGGTGAAGTCTTGCAGTAATTTAGCTGGATATATATGGATTCTAGCAGTTGTGTTCTGAGGTAGTGACAGCACCCGGGGTCTCTAGAAACTCTGTCAAAGGCAAGTGGTAGGGGATTATTTACCAATGAGAACCTTTCCATACTTGTAACAACAGTTTGAACTCATCTAAAAGGCTTCAGAAGAGGCTGGGAATTCAGTAACAATCCCACAACAGAGTACAGTATTTTTCCTACTTGTTTTCACTCCTTGCTTAAAATGAGTTTGCTGTTAGTGCTGAAATATCTATAAAACACTATGGTGGAAAAAACAAAACAAAACGGTTTGCTGTCAATCGTTTGTTAAACTGAGAATAAGGGGCACAAGATTTTTGAGCCTGAACTCTAAATGTTGGTGGTTGGTTGAAAAAAAACAAATCACAGAATAGAAAGTAGACTGTCTGCTAAGCTGAAAAAATTAAACTCTATCACTGCACCCAAAAACAGATCCCAGAATTAGGCTGTAAAGAGATCCTTGCACGGCATTCCCTCTATTCAGAAGGTCGACATGACAGCAGCCTCCACCTGCTCTGGGAAATACATCAGCCTGTCACATCTCCTCTGACCCTGTATCTACTTTTGACTGCTGAAAAGCAACTGCAGGCAGGCAAGAAGCAAACCACCTTAAGGTATGCTGCAGACAGACCAATGTGGATGTCAAAGCAGCTTGGAGGAGGCAGATACCTGTGGATAAGTCCGTTCTGTTTGTATTAAAAGACTCAAAAATAGAAAAGAAAACAAATGAAAGGGTAACAGAGCCAGCTAAAGCATACAGTCACACTCTACAGATATTTTCTTTTCTCTCAGGCAGTGGTGCCAATACTGCCAGTGTAATAGAAGATAACAGCTGTTCCATATTTTCCCTTCAGCTGTGAAAAGTAGATGGAGACCCACATGCTAAGATCAAGAATCTCACCTTCATCACTTTCTCCATGTACATTCTAAAAAAACTGAAAAGCTCTTAAAAAATGTCAGTTTCAACAAACAATTCCAAGGTAAAAATTAAGTTTCATTTTTATTATTATTTCTGTGAATTTCAAGGGAGAGAAACTGAAGCTTAGGCTACATCCAAAAAAATCTGTTAAGTGCTTTGTTACATTCTCACCTTTGTAATGAAGAAACGCTCAACTTTGTAGGAATTATAAGGACTACCTAACAAAAAGCAAGATATGAATTAGACTTTCATACCTGATCTCTCAGTCTCTCCTGGTGTCCCATTATTGCTGTAGCATGGTGGGGATATTTCTGTTTCAGATGCTCAAGAAAAGCCTCTCTCTTCCTGTCCATTTCAGAGGTTTGCATTCCCAGTATTTCTCTGGAACTGCGAGGGCCACCTACTGTATGTCTTCTGGGGATGTTGCGGGTGGACTTTGAATTAGAAGTGTGGCTGTTCAGGGTCGAAAGGAGCTCTTTAGACCGGAGACATTCTGCATCATCTAGTGATGTTACAAGAAAACTGGGTTTTGACTGGTCTGAAAAAAACAAAAACAAAACACAAACCCAAACAGTATATTGTAAGAACTTATAAGCATTCATATTAATAAGGAAAAGAAAATGATTGTATAAAAGCTAGGTTCTTTTAAACGTCTGGTAGTGTCCAATGGCATGTTCTGCATCATGAGGCATATACACGTTGTAAGAAGTGGCCCAGAAATAATCACTTACATAAACTATGCACAGTACTTACGTACTTTTAACACACAACCTCACAGAAAATTGAGCATCATTAAGGTAGATGTTCCTTTTATATCATCTTTACAACTATGTGACTTGAAAGGAGATCTGACAGGGTCCTTATTCCCTGACCTTTAAAATCTACAGAATGCTTTCCACGAGAAGAAACAGGCTTCTTCAATAGGCTCCAGTACACTTGATGGCCCCATAACTAATATCCTTAAGGATGGCAACTGATAAAATTCTTTTGACAAGGAGACTTGAAATCCTTAATCTTTTTTCAGTGTCTTTTCAACATGCTCTGAAACATTTATGAAATCATAAGAGGGTTTTGGAGGCTTTTGTTCCTGATTTTTGACTGTGGTCTGGTTTTAAATTTCATGGATCTCCCTTGGATTTTATATGTCTCTGGACAGCGGACTGGAAAATACTACATCACTTTTTCAATAAAGAATTTCTTAAGAAACAGAATAAAAGCAAGTTTTGTGTGATATAAAAATAAAAGAAAAAAAACACCACTCAAATAAATTTTACAACTTTAAAATCTACTTTAAGACCAAAGACCATGATGACATAAGTAAAGAGATAGGCAGACACAGACGCAGTGTAAGTGCTGGCTTATCTTCAGGTAACTGTGTAACATGAACCCTCTGGTGCATGAAAAAGTACAGTCTGGAACTCTGTTACCCAATACCTTTGAAAAATTTGTCAAGTCCTTTGTCAGCAAAGAAAAAAAAAATATATATAAAAAACCCAGAAGCATTGAAAGGCCTCTCCAAGTCTTAGGTGGCCTTCCTCATCTTTACCAGGCAGCATCAGATGTCCCTGTGAGTGTTAACCCTTTACAGCTCCCCAGGAGCAGGAAGCTCCTTTGTCTATGTGTTTTTAATACAGGATGAGTTATGCAAGTACCTATTTCTCTCTGACAATTTTTGCCTTGGAGACCTTTATCCTCCCAGCAACTGTCTTCCCTGTGTGCTGCCATTTATATGGCACTGCTGTATGGAAACAGGCACCTACTTGCTTCTTTTTATGGCGCAGTCAGTCAGTTTGACACCCTGCCTCTACCACTTCCCTCAGGATTTTAAGCTGAGGATTTTTCAGCTTTCTGGTGTGTGCTGTCAATTACCAGCAAAGTCCTACGTAACATCAAGCTCTGGTAATAAAGTAAATCCTCTATCACTGGAGCCACTGCTGGTGTGATGTCCTACCAGTTCACCTGGGGAAGCCCTTCCCTTGGGTTTCACAACAGGACCAGGCCCTGGAAAATCCTCAAAGTCTTTCCCAGTTTCTGTAAGCTCCCTGTTAACGCTCAAGGACTCCAAAATATCAACACCACCCTCTCCTGTGCATTCATGGAAACCTATCCCAAAAGCAGAACCAGACACAAGAGCCTGGACTGCAGGCGACACCACACTTTGATGAGCACAGATCCAGGCATGACCTTGGAAGCAGGTTTGGTTCACAGGGAAGTTTTACCCTCACACAGACTCAAAATGCCACCTCTGATCTCTGCAGCACCTTCAAAGACCTTCTGAGAAGGACAATCTCAATTAAACCTCTAGAGCAGCAGCCTCACATGTACACATACACACACATCTTTTCTAAGCACATCTTTATTTAAAAAACATTCAGCCTCACTGATTACTGAAAATTCAGAGCATTGACTGCCAGGTACACTCAGCTTGTTTGAAAAAAGTGGCAAAAAGGAGCGTTTTGCTTGTAAAAAGTAAGCAAGGAAGCATGGCTACTCCAGATACACTCAGTCAAAATGGTTTCTGAAAGCTGCACAGACATTTCAATGGATTTTACACAGGAAGAAAAAGAGATGGGATGGGGTTGGCTGGAATTTACCATCTTTAATTTGTTGCATCAAAAGCCTGGAGGTTATATCACTGAGGCTATTGGAACAAAGGCGGCAGACATAAATAAGGGATTTCCTTGGAGCTTGAGGGAGTCAGTGTGAACGTGGCTGACTGAGTGCAGCAATTTGGTATAAACCCTTAAAGTATGGTCATAGCAGCAGTTTCAATCACTGACTTGATGGCAGGCACTTCCTCAAGAAGGCAGGTAAACCTGCACTGACAAACACAACTGAGATCTCATAAATGTGTATTTTGGGTTCTAAATCTCTCTCATGCAAAGCGTTTCCTTACTCTGCATTTCAGTCATTTCAATAGCTTAAGAAAAAGCTAATTATCTGGAGCATAAAGAGATGTATCAAGTAAAGTTTTTCGTTGTTTGTTATTGAGTGAAACCTTGGGAAGGAATCAAAAATATAGTAGAAGAAAAATATGTTAATAGAAAGACCTCATTCATTTATCTTTCATATATTTGGAAAATACCGTCTAAATACCAATGAAAAGAAAGGAATGTAAACTATGCAAACTAATTGCTAGTATTCCCAGTGAGCTGACCTGGGCAGTCAGTATGATTCTGCATCATTACAGGACACAGCAGCATCTGACTTTCTCTGCAAACCAAACTCTCTGTCATGTTTGAATATGGGTCCTTCCTCTAGTAACTGATGAAAAAATCTTCCTTCGCCACTTCCTAGACAGGGACAAGTGACTTTGATGGGGAGGTTGAAAGCTGGGATGGTGATATCCACCCTACGTACCTTGGGGCACATAAGCTCCACAGCTGCTGTGTGGGCCACAAGGCTACAGGGAGGAGAAACAGTGAGGTCTTCTGGATCCTGGAGTTCTCAGTAACAGCCTATCTTCCAAGTGAAGATAATAGGCCTAGAAAATCAATCCCCACAGATAACTGCGAAATGTGTGAAGGATCATGTGATGGTTCCCAGAAGAGAGCTAAGGATGAGTTATGCAAGTACCTACTTCGGAGAAGAAGTAAAGAGAAGCCAATGGAAAACACAGAGGTGTGAGAGGAGGCTGTCTTCCTCTCTCCCTCCCTCATATTCAGAAGCTAAAAGCTGAAGGTCTTTCTGTTCAATAAAGTAGCAAGTCTAGAGGGCAACAAAAAACAAGACTTGCTGATGGACAGGGGAGGGTTTTGGTTATCCAAAGGCTTGAGTAACCCTTACACTTGAATTGCTTCTCTGATATGGAAACATATTTCAGGATTTCTTAACATCTCCCGTTAATACAGTGGATACAACTACAGGAAAGGCCCAAGTCCACAGCGTAGAAGTATGCCTAGAATTATCACGAAGATTACAGTGAAGGATTAATTGCTATGAGCTAGGCATTAAAAAAAAAAAAAAGTCCCTCAACGCCTACTGGTACGCAATTCTGTCACACCCACCATGAAGTCTACAAAGGTCACAAAAGTCACTTTGCTTCATTACTTTAAATGTTGTGAAGATTTTAATAGTCCTGTTTTGCAACTCAGGTGACATGAGAGAAGAACATCATCAGAATAATTTCAGAAAGGAACAAGTATGGACTTGATCTGCAGCAATACAATGAAGCTGAGCCTTGAAGCAAACAATATTGCTTAATGTATAAAAAATAATACAATTTTAACAGTGCAAGTCAAACCCGCCTTTGTTATATTTATGCTAGCAGTAAATTTGAGATTATGTGGAATCTTTCTAATTGACTCCACTGTCTTTACA
>NW_008581059.1:0-1342 GCF_000691845.1 Merops nubicus | reverse complement strand
TCTTTCCAAGGAACTTTCAAATGTAAATATTGGGTATGGGCCAAAACTACTACATTTGTTTATAAGCTTTCAGCATTCAAAATATTTTGCAATCAAAGGATTGGTCTGGTCAGTTTGCTGACAAAAAACCACATTTGCTCTGTTTTTCTAGCTCCACATGTATCTCAGGCAGCTTCCTAAAATACATACAGTAGAAATATGTTACTGAAGGCTTCCCTTCCCCCCCTTCAGACACATCCTTTAAGTAAAGATTTCCATCCCACTAAACAAACCTATACGGACACATATGCGCATGACTTGCACTGCCCAGTATTTTAACTTAAGAAAATTATTCAAAAGAGTATCAAGCAATTAATGAACCCCCAAGAAAAAAAAAAAAAGTTCTCCTAAATTCTCTATGTGCTGTTTTCTGGTATTATATATTGTAAACTTGTGTTATTTATTTATTTATCTTAAACCTCATGCACTATTTGTTTCACAGAAACACAGTCACACAACTTTTTCTGAGGTGTCTATGAGGAATACAATACACATGAACTGGGAATGTTCACAGGTGCTCCACAAACACTGTAAGAGCTATAGATTAGACCAGGCTATTTGTTATGCTACCTGAATGTGACGCTCCATGTGGAATAGCCCACGTAAAATACACCAGGAAATAGTTTTCATTCGCTTTTAGACAAAATATATAGCGCAACAGTAATTGTACAAAGGCACCACAGCTGATCCGCCGTGAAAACCACGCTTATAATTTCTTGGCTTCACTCCAAAACAAACCCACTGGTTTCACACAAAGTAAACTAACCCTGTGACAATCTGCCGTGAATCTCCCTCTTTTGAAAGGCACCCTGAGGAACAGATGAGCTCGAACCTACTTTTATGAAAGAAGATGTATTTTGCTGCCATAGGTGCAGCACGCCGAGCACTGCAAGGGAACGGGACGTCCTTTCTGCCCCCGGGGAGCAGCTCCCTCCGCAACGGCAGCGCCCCGCAGGCTGTGACAGCCCTCGCTCCAGCACGCTCCCTGCCCCAAAGCTTACACAGCAGCCTCTCGAAAGAGAAAGTCAAACTCACAAAGTCGGAGTACTGGGGCAATCTGCAGAGCCATTAGCACAAGAAAGACATGCGGGTTTTTATTTATTTTTTTTCCTCCATGCATTCTGCCTCCAGTTACAAAAAGCAGCAACGAGGGGCAGGTTTCAACGCCGCTCCATGTCTGCCTGCTTCTCTTACTTACCCTTCCTCTGCCTGCTGTCCGCGGAGCCAGCCAGGCACAGCTCAAGTTTCGGGCTTCCCTTCTCCTCCATTGTCCCTGCCTACGGCACAAGCTCCCCTCTCCAGG
>NW_008581058.1:19189-39601 GCF_000691845.1 Merops nubicus | reverse complement strand
AAGGTCTATTCAAAAGGGTTTGCAATGGTGGGACAAGGAGTAATGGTGGAAACTATGAAAAGGATAAACTAGGAAAGGATAGATTTACACTCAATATTAGAAAAAAAAAATCTTTATTTTAACAGTAATAGATCATTGGAATGGGCTTCCCATAGAGGTAGTGGAGGCCCCAACACTGGAGTCATTCAAGGTCAGGCTTGCTAGGGCCCTGGGCAACTAGACCTAGGTAAAGATGTTCCTGCTTGCGTGGGGAGGTTGGACCAAATGACCTCTTGAAGTCCCTTCCAGCCTAAAACATTCTATGATTCTATGAAATTGTCAACTGATGATCAGATAGTTTTTGTTTGTTTTTTTTTTCCCTGAAGTCTGCCCTTATGAAATGAGAATGTCCCTTATCACTGCAGCTTTGTTAGTAAGGATTTTGCATATCTCTCACGAAGATTTGTATCCACAAATGGATCTCAAGCCAGGAGTTGTGCTTTGAGCTACATCCTACAAAGTCCTCAAGTTCTGAGCCATTCACTGCATAGGTGAAGAGCTATAAAGGCAAATGCTGATTTTTTTCCTGGTTCTCTGTCACTGGAAGAAGCTAGAGCACACCTGTGTAGTTTTGCTTTTTTCTCAGCTGAATAAAGTCTGAAAGATGAACCTGGACTTTATAACATTTAAATTGATTTTTAGGTCATGTTAAGAGCATATTTTTGCAACATTTTTTAAGAGGTCTTGCAGATTTTTTCTGTGCTTCATTATCTAGGGTATCTTTTAGACAAATATTTTAAATCTTGCAGACCTGCCTACAAAAATATGATATTGATGCATAAACACATTTCATATATATTTATGAAATTGGTTCTCTCAAGCAACACGTCTGTTGTGAGGGGGATTAAAGTTGGATTGTGACAGATTTTTTTTTTCATGTACACTGATAAGCTTGGGCACTAATGCAGCCTGAACATTTAATAGAGTGCACAGACAATGAAAACATGCAAAAACAACTACTGTGTGATGTCTGAACCTTGATTCAGCTCTTCCAAGAAACTCCTCCTCTGTTTGCATTCTGCCAATAAGAAACAAGCAAATAACTCCATTACTACTGTACAGCATCATGAGGAAACCGAACATCATCCCCTGCACTGTGGGAACTGATCCATAGAAGACATAAAAAAAAAAGACTAAAAATTCTACTAACATTCAGGAAAGCAAATGTGGTTGATCATCTCACTGAGGCTAGGGAAAGCTTTGCATTTTTTTAATTCTGATTTTGTGGAGTATTTCTGTTATATAAACTGATTTTTTTCCCCCTCCAAATTCAAAATAAAATATATATGACAAAAGTATGACTGATATGTCTGCACTTTATTATCTACATTTTTCCTAGCTGAGAAAAATGTTTTAATTACAAAATATTATCATAGAGCCTCATGAGGAAGGTAATTCATAAATTGATTGCTTTTTTTTTCTTCCATTGGCAAGTTCATCATCCAGACTATGTCTTCCATGAGCCACTTTTTAAGGTTGTGAATGGAACAGTGTAGGCACCTGAACTTGTGAGTAAAAGTTACCCACAGCCACTAAAATCATGCACCTGAGATGCTGCAGTAGAGAGAGATCTGGAATCCCAGGGTCTCAGAGATACAACTCCGTGTCAGCAGAGAGTCTTTACTGTTAGAGTCTGGGTCTGTGTACCTGTAATAGCGAACTACAGGGATATTTTGGAAGCTCTTGACAGACCCTGTGCTGTTCCGTAGTATACTTATTGCCAGGGTTCAGCTTGATGCTGGGAAGGCTCTTACGTGATTAGGTAACTTGCACATTCTTCTTTCATTGTTGTTACTTATGGATTTCACTGTACAAGAGAGCAAACTGACAGCCAGCTATGGCTGATAGGACAGGTAAGACAGAAGACAAGCAGGGGAGAATGGCAGATCTATGCAATAAGGAAACTTCAACAGAATATTTTGTAAAATCATAAAAAAATAAATCTTTAAGAACAGGCCATAAATCTCTTCTGAATTGCTGAATGAAATTATTCATTGCTGTTGTTATTATCATTCTGTTCTTAAGATGATAAACTTTTATTAAATGGTAATTTAATCTTTATAAGTAGGTATTTAATTAAGTGCATAGATTTATTGCACACTTTTAATTGACCTGTGTCAGGTATCTATACGTAAAAGACAGGTCTCACATGCAGCTCTTTAGCTTTTAAATGTCATCAATAGAATGATGCAGCATTACAACACTTAGCAATTTTCTTATTAACATCTATACTGAACACTACCCTAACCCATAAATAAAACAGGAGTTACTCCTAATGCCTAAGAGAATTGAGTCAAACAATATTATCAAAATGAGTAAGGATAAAAACTAAAAATAAGGAAGGAAAAAGAAGAAAAAGCAAACAAATTAAAATAACATGATACACTGATTTATATGACATGTTAATCATCTATTATTTATCCTAAGTGCTTTTTGAGTTCTCATCTAATTTCACTACAACATCACAGATAGACTGTAGTCACCTTTTCCTGACTGTTAATAATTGATAAGCAATATTTAGCTTGCAAATAGGAAGCTGCTGCATACTCTTTGGAAAGCCATGCATCGTGAGGGCTTCTCCCCTTGGGTGAAATCTGCTCCATCTGCAGAAAATCGCTCTATAAAGCACTGAGGGCTTTGGGAAGCACAATACTTCCAACCAATATCTACGGTCCTCACAGCTGATCCTTACATTTTGTTCCTGGCTTACCTTCCTCACAGCTTTCGACACCCACTGCACTGCAAAGGAGGATGTGCTGGATGTTTACACTAGGATAAATTTCACTACAAGTGCCTGTAAGAAAAGGATGCCAGTAGCACTGCCTGTTACTTAGGGAATCATACGAAATTTTTGATGAGGGTTCTGGAATACCTAATGAGGAGAACTAGGAGTCAACAAAGAACTGTGCAGATTCCCATCAGCTGAGAGTGCAACCAGAGAAATCAGGCAATGCAGGGTGAATACTCTCACTGTGTAGATGTGATCAGTACATTTTATGCTTACATTTGCTTTTACAAACTCATAAGTCCTTGACTGAACAATAAGGATGCAGCACATTATAACTTCTACATTTCTCATGAGACAAATTTTCACACTTTTGACAAACCTGCTTTCATTAATTTTCACCTTTCTGCCCAGAGGTGGTTTTGTTTTCTTTGATATCATATTCTGGGCACGGTGGAGTATAATGGCAGAAGTCTTTATAACAATTTATCCTGGTTACTTGCTGCCAAAGTTCTAGACAATGATTACCTAGTCCTGTCCTTGATGTATTTCAAAAACTATACGGACAAAAATCCCCCCATGTTTAAAATTTGTAATGCACCAAAACTTTCTGACTCTTAATTATAAATATTTTTTTTCTTCTTTGTGTGAATTTGCCTTTAGAGCTTTCTATGTTGCATGAGTTTTACTTGAGTCATGCTTTTACTGACATTCACTGGCATACTGCCAATACATAGATTAACAGACAAATATATTAATACTTAAGTTTGTTTTTTTTTTTCTTAAGTTTTCTTAAGATTTTTAATTCTGAAGCAGCGGCCTCAATCTAAAAAGCCTGTTTTGATATTTTACTGAAACCATTAGAATGCATATCAATGAGTCTTTCAACAAAGTTGCTCCTAATAAATAGCCATTCAACATATTTAGTAATCATGTGTCCAAATGATATGATTCAAAATGTTCATTGTTGCCTACAAATATGAAAATAACGTGATTTCCCAACACTTGAGCTGCTGTCATAATGGACTAAAACCAGCTTAATTTCGTTATGTAAGTATTCCCTTTCAAATGATTTTATCAGTAACAGCTGCAAATGAACCATGAAATTTAGCTGTTTTCTAGTCAAACATAATCTAGTAGAATATTTCATGTAGCTTTAGATCTTGATATAGAATTTTCTGATCCACTTTGTTAAGTTGATTCAGAATGCATGTGCCAACCTGACAAGAGGATTTGGAGTTGATTCTGATTAATACAGATGAAAATTAGGACAGGAAATGTCACCCAGCTCTGTGGAGACTCAGAATGGTTGCCAGGGAATTTAAATGCTTTCCTTTTTCCATATAGACTCTTAAAAAGTTTATTTGGGTTTTATAAAATAATTAATTTAGAAAGCTGAAAGCTAATGGTGAGAAATAATAGAGTGTTCTAGGCCACATAAAAATTCTAATGACTGTTTCTCAGCAAACAGTTAATAAAAGTGGTTTGTTCTTCCTTTAAATTTTATGGAGCTTAGTAGGGATGTAATTCATTGATCATATATTTCTGGTCTCATTTATATATCAAAAAACAATATCTACTGTTTACAGGTTTTTACATGCCAGCAATTACTACACATAATAGCAACCAAAATACCATATTATGTGCAATTTGATCAAACAAATTTGATTAATTCTCATAAACAGAGGGATGGCAAAGGAGGGTAAGCCAGAACTAGTCACTGTCAAAGCAAAAATACACCTTGAATAAATTTCTTTGAGAGGTATGAACTTCAACTGCAATATTAAAAGAAGTTCCTTTAGCATTGTTTTTATGGTCTAGGCATCATAGGATGCTTTTTCATTAGTGTCATCATGGATTATTAACAGGTCAGTTCTGTGTGAGGAAAACCAGCCCTCTTCATGGCATTGATACTTTTCTGATATTTCACACAAAACCTATGTTAACATAACTTTACCAGGGTTTTAAGTTGTGCCTCTTTACATGTGAAAATGCCACAGTTACAGCAGCCTGGACGGCCTCAATTCAGTTCCTGGCATTGTAAATTGTCTTCATTAACATATCCTGTATTTCATTTCATGACCAACCACTATATGAGCTTTCCACGAGACCCTTGCTCCCTTCTGTGCACACACTGGACAAAGCTCATTTAATGAATAGGCATTCGATATTTGTTTCTTTGTTTGTTTCTCACTTCTCACTGTATGACCCTAGGCTATGTATAGACTAAAAAAACCGAGCACTAGGATATAATCATCTTTTTCCTTGGGGACATGACCAGATCAGTCCTTCCTGTACTATTGAAATACCTCACCAATATGAATCTATTTATCTGCACAAAAGCCCTGATCAGAAGAGAGAAGCTATGCAACAAGCAGTTTACAGGTGTGAATTTGTTGGTCCCAGCTTCTGTCAGCTTCACCCATGGGTGGGAGTATAACAGATCTTGAAGCAATATTTGCATTGCAGAGGTCAGGTTTCTGGCATCCACATGCAGATCCCAAGATTTCAGAAAGACAGGTCTGGAAGGGAGGTTCATACAAAGGGTAGATGATTCTCACTTTTGGGGAGGGGGGCTGAGCAAAAGAAAGAGGCATAACTCTAGAGGAAGGTCTCCAAACAGCAGGGAGGGCTCAGCTCACCAAGAGAGTGATCAGCACAAAGATTGCCACGACTGGATGCTGAACAGGGTAACATCAATGAAAGCCAGAAATGGAATGGAGGCAAACTGACAACAAATGGCTCAGCACACATACCCCTAAAAATGTGACAAAAAGTGTGAGAAATGAGGAACAGAACCACAGTCCCAACACTGCAGCTGCTCAAGGTGGAGAAGGGGTGAACTTGCCTGTGTGTGTAAGAGAGCTCTCCAACAAGGAAAGAGACTCTCAAGACAGAAATTTCAGGATAGTTCCAAGCAATTAAGCTATTTCAGTTTAATTTAAACATTTTATATTGCAACAGATGGGTAGAGCTATCTCTTTTATGTATTTATATTATATTGTGTTAAAAAGGTTATGCAGGGGATCAGGAGATGTTATGTTTACCTTGTCATACCCAATACACTTAGTGAAATATTCTTTTCTCCTGGAAAACAGGAGAAAGAGAAAGATTACTGCACAGCAGCCAGATGAGCATGATTGGCTCTGAAAAACTCTGGAGTGTAGAGTGGAGCATGTAGTGGCTGGTAAAGTGCACTGTCCCCTGAGGAAAGCAGTCCCAAATCAGATCTTGGGAGTGTCAGGTAAGAGATTTTCCTGAAAAGTCTGTAGTGAAGGAGACTGGAGTTTTCCTTGAACAAAAAAAAGATGCTGAAGATTAGACTTACACTAAAATATGGAAAAAAGGTATACACACTACAAAGATACAATGTTTATGAAGTTGTTTTTTTTTCCAGACATCTTATTTAATCTATCTCACCCAGTTCTTCTGAGGCTTCCCTTATTCAGTGAGTTATTTCGCTGTAGTTTGGTTGCTTTTGTTGTGCTTTAAATAAAACATTACCTTTAGAGATTGGATGTCATTACTATTTTTTGTCATGCTCACATCAAAAACTAGAAGAGGGGAAAGTGGTTTCACTTGGCCAAAGATGGTCCCCTGGAGCCAGCTGCAATGTGATCCTCCCCAACCTGATACAAGCAACAGCAGCTTAGAAAACTGCTGAAGAGCACAGTGAAGCTGTGGAAAATGTGCCTTTCAAATAGAAAAGCCACAAACCAACATAATTCTGTTTACTCTTCATGGTAACTGACACCCGGGATATCTGAGCATGGCTGCAGAGCAGTGCATGTTGGGACTTCATATTTGTCGAATGTTATATTCAAGTATTCTAACAGAGTTTAGTATGATACAAGAAGATAGGCTAAGAAAAAGAAAAAAGGGCTTATCTTTTTCTAGATGTTGTCAGGCACAGCAGATTCCCACACATAAAGCCAGTTTTGGTCCTGCAGCATAAGAAGAAACAAAGGAGACAAAAATTTGAAATAGCACAAAACTATCATGACTCCTTGGTATCAGTAAGATGGCAAACTAACACTAAAGAGGATAGGTGTTGGTCCATTGGGTATTTGAAGACTTTAGATGGGCCACAGCCAGACCCAGAGAAACTGAGAAACAGTAAGGAAACACCTAGACCATGAAGGAGTCTAGTAATTGTTAGTAGATCCAACACTCTTAGTAAATGTGCAGACCTATTAGAAACATGCAAACACTAAATTATGATGTGTGGGGAAAGAAGGAATTCTGAGAATGGACTTTGGAAAAGGAGAGATCATCATAAGCAAGGCAATAGCTCTGGCGTTCTAAGACTAGGCAGAACCAACTACAGCTATGTTGCAGTAGATAAACATGGACACCTACAGATGTAGGCATTAAGGAGACTGTTTTCAGGGGTGTAGTACTGAGCATTTAAGTGGATCTCCAAGGTAGTCCTTCACTGCTCCAAGCCTGCACACACAATTTGTCTGCAGACCACCTCTGCTGCTGACAACTTGCCCAATGTAGAATGTTATCTTTAACAGGCAGACCAGCAGCCAAACTCCTCCCTCCACTCCCACATCACACACCAGACATCCAAAGTGCCAGACAATCAGAGGGAGGAACAAGTCAATGCACTCATTCACAGTATATTGTGTGAAGAAGTGAGCAAGCTGGCCAAGAAACTATGCCATGGGAGATGGAATCAGCCAAGCAGTGAGTCCAATTCTGTAGCAGTTTCCCAGAGAGAGACTCATGATCTTGCTCCACCATCCCAGGAACTCCATTTGCCATGAAGAGTCAGGGAGCCCTTTCAATACCCAGAACGCCCACACTACACACGCACTGTATAGACAGACCTCCCAACAGCTGTGCAAGCAGAGTTGGTTCTTCCAGAGGCGGCTTCTTGCCCCACCTCCAAGTTAATGTGGAAGGTGGGGGCACCTGGTGGTGATCTCCTAATCGGTTCCCACCCAAGGCTGGCCAGGCCTTGGGTGACAACCAATCAAGAAGGTCTTTTTTGCCTTGTTGTGGACACCATCTATATGCCAACTCTCATTCAGGGCGGGGAATTAAAGCCCAGCATTTCCCCACCATAAGCCATTGCTCTGTAAGCTAACAAATACTCTCCCAACAATAACCAATGTCATCTTTATTACAGCCAAAGTATTTTTTTTGACTCTTCCATCACTTGCACAGTTTTTAGTGTTGGGATTTTGCAGAGAAGCTTCCCACCAGAGGAAAAATCAGAACTGCAGGGCTAGTATTTGCTTTATGTACCTTGTTTTCTTTTAGTTGTACAAAACAGTCATTAAACCAATTACAACATCAGTATGGCACAAGAACATGCTGCTGCCATGTCAGAGTCAAATATTAAGTTTCTAGAAAGCAACTTTTCTTCAAGAAGTGTCTCTGTTTAGAGAACTTTCTGAGAAAATATCCTTATTTTTTTCCAAAAGCCCTTCTCAGAAATTATGTCAAACACACCCCCTCGACCCCCAACACTCAAACCCTTGAACAATGAAACATTTCATCAAAGTAATTTGCTATTCAGAGGCACAAAGAAGAGTCAGGTGTCTATGCATGCTATCCACTGATGCTTGCTTTAAAACCATATTTCCAGCAAAGACACGACTCCTAAAGAAGAGACGATGTAACTCAGACCAAATATACCATTTTTTTTCTTACAGAGTCTTCTGTTTCAAGCTTTATTTTGAGGGCAGCACACCGATTCAATCTGAAAGAGATTAATTGATATTTTGCAGAATTTCACAAATCTTGAGAAGAATCAGAAGAGATTCTTTGGGATTTTAATAATATATTACCTCACTGCAAGCTCCAGGCTCCTTCTTACTAACTTCTTACAAACTTCTGAAAGATTTCTATTCTTCTTGTGTTTATAGGATTTTAGGACTCTGGTTTGCATATGGAGCACTTGCTTATCTTGATTGCCAGGCTTTTGTGATTCTTGCTCCATGAAAGCATTACCTGATTTGACTAACATAATCTTTATCTTGGAATCTCAACACTATTGTCAGGTTTCAGAGAAGCTCAGAGTTGGTCCTTTGGACTATGTGATGAGGTTTTTTTGTTATGTTCAACATCTAATTGAACAAGCTTTGGACAGAAAGCATCACATTGTCCAATTCTGCACCTTCTATTCCAGCAAGAGTACAATGGTTTCTGTTTTCTAATTTTCCTGCTTTGTTCAACATAAAAAATCTAAACTCTGTCTCAGTTCATAGATCTCTTTGTTGCAGCTTCCCTTTCTTTAGTGTTGCTTATTCCTTCCTCTGTTGCATGCACACGTTTAGTTAATTTATCCAATTTAGTATCCATTGCATCTCCCTTTCGTTTAAGTCTCTCCCATGCTGTGAAGAATGACTTTCCAGGTCCATTTTATTTCTCTAAATATTGCTGCAATATCTACAGGAGCTTCTTTTTCCCTAAAGGGCACTAAGGCAGGTGCTATGTTTTCCATAATGTCTGTGAATTATCTTGAGCAGCCTTCATTGGGCTTCTGTGGACTACATGACACTCCTAAACTAGTGTTGCTGTTAGTGATCTGTTGCTCTGCAGTCATCTTTTGCTCATCTTTCTCCAATGCTGGCAAGAAGTGTAGATGCAGAGAAAAAGGACTAATATTTATTTTGACCAGTTTGGAATTGTCCTAAAGCAATGAGGGACAGATTTATGAAAATATTTTGGCATCTACCTCCAATGCAATTCACAACCAAACCTACAGGAGTAGTGCATTGAGTTTGGTGGGCATCTAGCCCTTGAGAGGACTTTAACAATGGGACACATTATTCAGAGGCATGGTGATTCAGCTATTTTGTATCATTTCTCACTGAGCAGAAAGCAACGCCCTGCTCTTTCCTTTTGCCAAGCAGCCAAGCACTGTATGCTGTATTCACAGCTGACTGGATCAGCGGGTAAGGGGATGGCTCCTGGATTCCTTTGGAAAGCCAGGCAAGGACAGTGGCAAAGTCCAGATCAAATTTGCTACTAATGCAGATCTGGATTGGAATCTGCTATTTCAGCAGCCTTCCATTAAAGCATGCTTAGTCTGTCCCTATACCCAATATTGATACTGACAGAAGAGATAACAATAACGTCTTTTATTTTAAGTTGGTAAAATGCAAACCAGAAAGAATTGAGAATTTTCATAATCAGGGATTTTTTTTTTTTTTTAGCACCATCTTAAATTAAACATAATTTAAAAGTATTTATCCCAGGCAATGGTAATGGTTGAATATTTTTGACACTTTGTCTTTGAGAAATTTGTGATGCAATTCCCAGTGGGCCATTGTCTACTTCAAATGTGGTGCCTTTGCTGCACTTGCAGAAGGGAGTCAGAACATGATTAAACACGCAGAGCTGCAGATAGTGATGGTCAAGGCTGAGTCTGCAAAAGACAGGGAAATGTGAAATAGCAATGCATATCCCCAATCTGTTTTTATCACTGATGATTCAGGATTTTAGGGCCTTTATCTACCACCTTCCAAGTACCAGATTCTCTTCAGGAAACACAGATTATTTACTTCCTGCACTCTTTTTTCTTAAAATATTCTGTTGCAACTTGTGACTTGACCTTGAACTGAGATTTCAGCAAAATAAATAGATTATTGTCAGGATTAAAAACCAAAAGGTATGCTATAGTGGCCATACACATTTCATTCCATTCTAAGACTTCTGAAAGAGGCTTTGGATATGTTAAATGTTTATCCTGTAAAATGAGGTCAATTTTTAGCATCATTCAAAAACTGAGACATGCTAAATCTTTGGACACTGTCACAAATTTTGGCCATATGTGAATGTGTGTATTTATCTGCATGTATGAGTATGATAATGTAAAAGTTTTCATTTTCTTTAACTTCCTTGAATAATCTGCTGAAAACTCTTCCCTTGTCATATATAGTACCATGGACATAAAAGGTAATTAAACATAGGATAACATATTCAGATATACAAAATATTGTCACATAACATATCCACTGAGTTCAATAAATATTTACCATGTGTCAAGGTATCTAATTAAATAGATGATAAATTTCATTTGAGAGATTCTTGAAACAATTTTTTTTTTTCTAAAACCTGGTCACTTTTAACACTTTCAAATTAAATCCTTATTTCAGTGACTATATTTAAAGTGTGACTTGAATTCCCTGTAGTTCACCTCAGAGGATTTTATTTTTACTCTGGGCTAATAAACTAAGAGGCATACCAGTCATACCAGTAAAACCCCAAGCAAGCTGCCCTGTATCATACTTCACACTTCATCAAGATTCTTCCCTGTGTAGTAATACTGTTCATAGGGGTTTACATTTGTTTGTTTTGTTTCTATGGTTATTTTTCCACTTACCTTAGAAAGTGTGATTGGTTTTTCTCAGCTTCCAATCTCCACTAGAACATTTTGAGTTATCCAGAAAATCACTTAAAGCTCTTACTGGTCAAATAAAGCTGAGTGAACAGACACGTGATTTATCTACATCTGCTTGAATGAGGTTAAATCAGTGTTTCAGACACAGGGAGAAAAATACAGAAATGGTTCACCTCCTAAAACTTCTCTTTTTTTTTAATGACTTGCTTATTTCCTTTATAAATGGCATAATCTAGCATCGCAGGCACCACAACTGTCCTTAAAAATATACTATCTTGCATAATTTTCTAGACAATAACTACATAGAAAATCTCAAATTTAAGAAGTAACTTCTTTCTCATCTATCCTATGTCCCAGTTGAAGTATACTTTATAGGAAAAACCTATAAAACCAAAGAGATCTTGCAGCACTGTAGGACTCTGACAAATACGCAGCAAATCAAGTTCCAAAAATATGAACTCAGCAGGATGGCTGAGGAAATGCCTTTACAGCTGTATCCCTTTCATAGCTTCACAGAGAAAGCGGACACTTGAATTACTCCAAACACCGTCTCGTAATCTGTCACACAAGGGTCATGACAGTTGCTCGAGTGACAAGGATGTACTAAGGATGGGAGGGACAAAACAACTAGATCTTGCTTCCTAGAATTTAATAAGGAATTCATGTGCCTCACAGGAAAGCTGGGCCTACCACCATATAAGCCCTGTATCCACAAGAAAGAGATGTGAAGGCTGTTCAGTCACAGTGAAGCAGTGGACACGGTTTAAACCACTATCTCACAGTTTTCCCAAGTGTTTAATACCTCTTGGCGTGCTTTTGGACTGTGCCAACTCCTACCAGCCAAGAAGCTGTTTTGTGTGATGCTACAGGTCTGTGCTCTGCCATGGTGGCTGTGCGGTCTCCTTGGATGGGGCTGCCCTGTTTGGGAAGGCAGACAACCAAGTATGAGGAAACATGCAGTGCCACACCATGTGGCTGCAGAGCAAGCGAGCAGCCGTTGCCTATACTACTGAGCAACAGCTAGGAACTTGTACCAAAGTTTTCTCTTGGTTTTGCTAAGAGTCACTTCTTTTCTCAGTGGGTTGTTTTGTCCATTCCTGAATTGATAAGGAATCAAATTCTTATTAAAAAATACATTAAAATATTCCTACCAAGTAGAGATGAAATATTCTTTGAGACTGCCACCACATGGACAATCAGAACGATACAGAGAAGGTAACAAGCTCTTGGGGAAGTAAAGAGGATGCAGGTAAACAAGCTTCTTCAAATCATGAGAGACATCTTCTGATTTCACTACCTACCAGCTTCTCAAGCCTGTCTTAGGCATGAGTGGCATATGTTTCAGGTAGCTCACCTAAATCCAAAGCCTCCACCCTTTCACTCAAGGTGAAAATAAATCTAGCTGTAGCACCAAGAGGATCTGAGGAAATGGTGGTAGGGGTGGATATCCTCAACACTACAAATCCTAGAGTTGGAGTCATCTCTCTGTCTCATCTAGTGGACTCCTCTATATCCTGAACATACAGACAACATCTGCAGGATGTTAAAAGCCACTAAATGCTCAGTCCTGTATTTCAGGTATTAAATCACTCAAGTCCATGGAGACTTAATTTTGTTCTGACTTTAGACATGTTGACTAAGTAAATCTCTTGTTGACAAAAATGGGACAAAATTGGAAGTGAATTTGTTGCTGCCTGACATCAGGAACAATCTAATGTGCCCACGGATGCCACAAAAATAACTTCATTCCTAAATAAAGCACTTTGATAAAAAAGCCATCCTCCTCATGTAATTAAGAAATACAAAGGGCAAAGTGAGAACTTGAGTTTTAATAGCGAAATATAATAAATCCTGTTTACAACCCTTATGACAAAAGGCTTACTATAACACAAAAGAGATGGAGAACTCAGTTTCAGAAGTATTCTGAAAGCATGTAATCTCAGAGCTATAAATAATGAATAGTTTCTACATGCTAAGGAAGTAAAAATATTACAATGTAGTTTGGAAATTCCAAACAATATGTAAGCCTTATCCTTCACTGGAAATGCATAATTAATAACATCAAAACCCCATTATCTACTGCCAGCACATATTTTGACTACAGAAAATCCCAGACTCTTGTATTTGAAGAAAAGGACTTTATTTCTTGGGTTAAAATCTTTAAACAGGTGGTAGGTTGTCCTTGGTCTCAGCATAGGAAAGCACTTACATTTCCACTCCCTGTAAGCACGGACATCACCCCTTTTGTGTGGAGCTGAATAAGTGTTGGCACTACAGCTTATATGGAATATCTTAGGGGATATTAGAACATGTATGAGATCTGGTACTAACTGTGGAATTTTTCAATTACCTAAATATTGATTGGATCACTGCCTCATTAGATTGAGAAGTAGAGATAACATTTTTGAATGTAATAAGTGACTAATCCCAAGAAATATAAGCCACAGAATCCAAGACAAGATGCTGTTCTGAATTTGGTCATCAGTAGTGCACACAACATAGTTTGAAACGTACTAGTTGGATAGTCTTTCTGTAATAGAACCCACAGTAAAATTAGCTTTAACACTGTAGTGTAGAGAGCAGGCTAAATAAATCTAGTGTGTGGCTATGCAATTTCAGGAATGAAAATTATGTAAAAAAAGAGAAAATTAGTTAAGCAAACAAAACCAACAACAAAAAAGGCAAACCTCCCAAATCCAAAAAATAACATTGCAAACACTAAGATGCTTAAAGTAGCCTGGAGTCTGTAAAAAATACTACAGTGGGAAATGGGTAAAATGCATGCCACCACTCAAAAAGAAAGTAGCCAAAAAAATGCTGCTGTGGGATCAATGGGAAAGCTTAGAAGGCTATCACAGGGAAAAGCTTAGCATTTAGAAAATGGAAACCTTGCCAAAATGAGAAGTCTGTAAGAAAATTATAGGCTGTACACAGGTAGGAAATTGAGAGGTCTAAAAATAATTTGAAGTATACCTTGAAAAGGATTTTCAAACTGATAACAAAGAGTTCTTGAAATAATTCACACGCTGTGGAATTGGTGGGAATATAGTTGACAAGTGTGCAAAACAGCACTCAGGGCTGACAAAGGCCACAGCAGAAAAGTTCAGTGAATTCCTTGATGAAGGCAACCCCACATTGGAAATACCCTTTCCAGCAGATAAGTCAGAGGAGGTAGTTCCATTTGAAATGAGTATAACTCAAGTACAAGACCAAAGGGACAACTTGGAAGTCAGGAAATCACCCAACCCAGGTAGAGTTCTCCCAAGGTTGACCTCCATGTGAAACTGCAGAAGAGCCACCACAGGTGCATAACTGTAGGGTTACAAACAGCCCCTGTGCCAGCTGGCAGGTGGATTGCCAACGTAAGATCCATATAGAATGAGGCCCTAAGAGGGAATCCTGGAAACTACAAACTGCAGTGGTATCCACCTTAGAGAAGATGGTGGAATATATGTTAAAGAATAGGATCATTGAGCAGGCAAGACATGGACAGGTGGGCAAGAATCAGTGTGGCTTCTGTGAAGGGAAATACTGTGTCCCTAATGTGCCACAGATCCATAAGGATGTCAGTAAGCACACAGATGAAGGACGTTCAGAGGAAGCAACATGCCTAGAGTTTCAAAAATACCTTTGAAAAAGATAGTTGAAGGTTATTTAAGAAACTAGGTTGTAAGAGGGAACAGAAAAACCTTAACACTGAAGAACAAGAAGCAAAAGGAAGGACTTACTGTCACTTTCCAAGATGAAGAAGAGCTAAGTGGGGTCCTTTAAGGATCAGTGCCACCACAGTTTATATCTTTCAACCTTTTCCCCAAGACACCTAGAGGAAAGGGTGTGTGAATATGAAATCTCAACATTTCCAGATGAGCCTAAGCTCTTCTGGGAAGTCAGGTGCTGTGACAATGCCAAGAACTCCAGAAGGACTTCATAAAACTGAGCAATTGAGCAAAAACATGGCAGATGATTTCAATGTAGATGAAGAGGAAACAATCCAAACCATTCCTACCAAAAAGTAATACTCAGAACTGCAAATTGGGAAAGAGATATCATAGTCATCACTGACAGGTCCTTGAAATTATTGGCTTAATGTGCAGGAGTAACCAAAAGAGACAACAAAGTGTTTAGCATCATCCAGAGCGATCTTGACAAGAGAGAACAGAATTTTGCTACTGTATAAAACTTTGATGATGTGGTGGGTTAACCCTGGCTGAGCAGATGATGCCCACCAAGCCACTCTATCACCCTCCCCCTTTCCTCTCCTTCCTCCACAGAGCAAAAGGGGAAAGGAAAATAAGATAGAGACAAAAGCCTTGTGGGTAAAACCAAGGACAGTTTAATTAGAAAGCAAAAGCCAAGCAGTGCCATGTGCAGAAGCAAAGAGAAAAAAACCCCAAAGACTCATTCTCTCCTTCCCATCCCCAGGTGCTGTCCGGCCTCTCCTGGGAAGCAGGTCTCCAAAACGTGCAGCGGTTGCTCCGGAGGACTGAGGAGCTGCCCCCTTCTCCTCCTCCTTGGTACCAGCTTTATAGCTGAGCTGATGTCACATGGTCTGGAACATCCCTTTGGTCAGTTCAGGTCCGCTGTCCTGGTTATGTTCCCCCCAAGCTCCTGCCCCCCCATCCCACCGTGGGGGGAATGTTAGAAAGAGCCTCGGTGTTGTGTGAGCACTGCTCAGTGGGGGTCACAACACGGGTGTCACCAACACCCTCCTGACTCCCAGCACAACAGCCCTGCTCCAGGGGGCTGCTGTGGGAACATCAGCTCAGCCAGACCCGATACAGATGAGCTCATGTCTTGAGCTCAGTGTTCACTTCTGGTTCTTGCATCTCAGTACAGAAGCAGACTTTAGAAGGTAGAGAAGGTGTCAACTAAAATGACTGAGGGTGCAGAGCAGCTGCCCTTATATGCAGAGGGATCTTCAGTTTGAGGACAAGATGGAGGGATAAGAATGAGGTTTAAAAAGTTACAAGAGCAGTAGATAAGTATGGAACTGTTTTCTTGAAGTTCTGCAACAGGAGAACAAGAGAACACAATTTAAACTAGCAGAGATCTATTTAAAGCAGTTTATAAAAGAGCTTTTTACACAGGAGGCATGGAATTGACTACTAGAGAACATTGTGGAAACAGAGTGAGCAGGAACAAAAAGCGGATTAGGAGAAGGAATAGACAACAGCTTCAGGAGTTGTTGGAGTTTGCTGTGCCATGAGGACAGGGAGGGGGGAGCAATGCTGTGCACCTCTATTTCATTTCAACGTGAAACCAAAATGCTGTCAAAGTCCACAATCGAATGCATATAGGCACACTTGGGACCCGGGAAATGCTCCCAGCTTCCCTTCCCCACAGGGACCTTAAGTAACTTTCACTCAGTTGTTCAAGAGCCTTGCTGCAGATTTAATCAAAAAATCTCCTGTATGTGAACATGTGAAGGTCTGCTTAAATCAGTTATCCACCAGGGACATTTAAGCTTGGGCCATGTCTACATTTTCTCTGTCTTGAGAAAAAAAATAAAGTTAATGCTGAAAGAAACTCTTTACCACAGTCATTTATGTACAAGTGGCAGGCAGTATAATGTTCAGTATAAATATTATTGAATAGAGTATGTTTCCATTACTCTTGAGCAGTACTTTTACTGATCATTATTCATTCATTGACTAATAGCATTTCCAACATGCCAGCCGTTTCATCAAGAGGACATTTTTAATAAACTTTCCATTCTTTCCTTATAAACAAATTTTTAAAGTTGTAATATACCAAGAATTGTGGCTACTTTGGTGTTTATAATATGAAGCTCAGATTTTCCATAAATCTTTGATGGTGCCCAAAATAAAGACTCCATGGAGGAGTCAGACATCAAACAGTCTGTGACTCTGACAGCTCTATGTCATGTACCCATTTCATGTATCAAATTCCTTTTTAGTTCCTCTAACACTAGCCTTTTATGAAACCATCCCTAACCCTGCCTCATTGCTAGCTTCATACAAGACAAGAAGGAAACTGCCTCTATGCCCAGTATTACATTCAAGACGTTTTCAGCCCAAAAGCAGGTGTTTTCCTAGGGGCAAAATAAAGTAGAAAATAAAACACCACAGACAGGACCTGTGAGGCTGATGTTCACTTTGAGCTTGCAGTGATGTTTGTTTTCCATAAGACACCACCCATATAATTAGCGCTGTTGCCTCTTTCCAGTGGAAGACTTTGGAATGAAGGGACAGAACATGAACTTTGGAGAAGGATAGTTGTATATACAATCTTATCAAAAGCCTCCTTGTTGTAAAGTTGTTGGTTTGGGTTTGTTTGTTGTTTTTTTTGTTTTTGTTTTTCTGAAGTGTATATGTTCTTACTTAGAATGATGATTTCTATACACTCTTTAGGATGACCAATGATAACGACAATTATAGAGAAGATTGAGAGCTCCAGTGTGCTCAGTGATGAGCAAACAAATACAGTATAGTCCATACCTTGAAGAATTAGGTCATGTAGAGCAGGTGGACAAAATTATATATGCCACACGAAATTGCCTATAACAAAGAAAGTAAGTGGATAAGCATGTGCTGTAAAATCCTGTGTTTCTTACATATAATTACACCAATTGACAGAACAGAACTGACTAATAGAACCTTCAGATCTTCCTCGGTAGAAAGTGGACATTCATGGATATGCAAGAGGAGCTTGCCTTGAATTTCTTGCATTGGAAAACTATGATATAATGAGTTACATCAAAGTAAAGGCAATTTGCAGCTGTCCTCTGTTTGCTGCTTATCCCAGGCTGCTACAGGTCTGCTGTAAATCATTTCAGTCTTAGCAGAGCATCTGTTAGTTGACTATGAAGCAAAACCTAACTTTTTGCTATTCAGAGAGTCAGTGTATGACAAGGAACTGTAAGAAACACAGAAGAAGACACTAGTACATCTACTATTGCTTCCTTCACAATGCAGAACTCAGAAAAAAATTTAGTTTTTTTTTTTTTAGCCAAGCATACCAAAACATGTAATGTCTCCTCACAGGGCATTAACAGTGGGCAATGCTGAGTATTAAGCTAGAGTGAAGTGTACTCATACCCTGAGCATACTCCAGCAGGGATAACACATTGACTAAAACACACAAGCTTTGTTAAGTTACACCTCCCAGCCAGCTTCCTCATGTGTGTTTTACTGAGACAAGGAGAACCATAGCAAAATGTCTAGCTTGCAAAATTGCACTGTTGCTTCTTTATGTACATGTTCACAAAACCATGCTACCTGAGAGAAAGCTCTCTTTTTCAGGGAAAACTTGAAGCCACATCTGTGAATACACTGTAGCTGACGACTATTGTTATGTTTCTCCATTCTAACTTCACTTTCTCTAACCTATTTAGAAACAGAACCCCAGTAGAGAGAGAGGAATTTCCCTGTTGATTATGATCTTGCATGTCATAGGTGCAAGACAGACAGCATGGAAGCCTTGAAGCTTTGTGCAGGTAAGGTCTGCTTGGTCATCTCGCACCTGGGATGGTTTAATTCACATATGTTCTCAACAGCCATATGTGGCTTTGTATCAGAAGATACATATTTGGTGGCCAAAATTAGGCCAGCACTGTGATGAGAACAAAACTGGTTTAGTTTGATGTATTTTAAAGGCAAGATGTTTTTGCAGCATACTGCTGCTTCAGAACTATGGACAACAACACAAAATGTGTAATATACCAGCAAGACAATTTGCCATTTTCTATAATAACAGATATTTCATAGCTATACTATTTTTCCTGCCCTCAGAAAAACTTTTTATTCATATATGATTCTCCTCTGGAACACCAGAAATGCCAGATAGAAAAAATACTTTTCTGAAACTGATTTGTTTTGCATATGCAATGGTGCAAGCAGACGGAAAAGTGTTTTCCTTCCTGGTGAACATTCATATTACAGCTTTGAGCAAACAAGGAGAGTTTTCTTTTCAACTTCATTTTTGGCACAGTGTCATCACTTAACCAAACTGCACTAGACTTGCAGGCATATAAATCTTGACTACTTCTCTTAGCTACACACAAGCTTATTGTACATGTATTTCAGAGACTGGGCCTAGTACACTACAAGAAGCTTATATTTAGAGTCATTTTCAGATATCTTTTCTTCTATTAGATCTGATAAATGAAAAATTAGATAGTTTGCACATTCCTGGGGAACAAACTTTTTACTTTATACTTAAAATCTTTAGAAAGTTTGGGAACAATGAAGAAAAAATAATAACAGATAACCAAGATAAGGGAAAATAATTGAAATGCTAAACATCTGGTTTTGTCATAAAATAGATATATTACAACTAGGAACAACTTCAGATATCTTATGATAATTACTATAAAAATCTGAACAGGAAAAGTCAGTGGTGTCAACTTTTCTGGGAACTTCAAACACACTTTGAAGAAAGTCTGTTTTGAGCCTTCATCTGAGCCAGAGGAAAATCTAATAATTGAGTTTAAGATTAGAGAAGAGCATTACATTTAAAAATGTTTAAATGTGTAACTTGTCTCTGGGGAATGAAACTTGTTTAGTAATATGGAATTAATTTTTTTTTCTTTTAATATGGTATTTTCCTTCAACCAAGTCTATAGAGGTTACTGTGCAGTGTGCCCACATGGAATTGTTCTTTTATCATTTTGCGGTTTAGCAAAAATAAAAATCAAGTTAAAATTATGTCAGTTTTTTTTTTCTTTTTTCCTTAAAATGCAAGCAATAACATTTGTAGCTGATCGGAGGTCCTTCTCTCCCCCAGTTCTGTTTCTCTTCTTTTTCTAGCATGAAGCATGCAAGCTGTAGCCATCTAAAGCACTTCAAGAAGTACCTTGCCAACTCCTCAAAAGAGGCTTCCTCATCACACATCTTTCCATTGCATAAACTGTGTTGGTTTTTTACCCTGACAATTGCAGATCTAAAATCTTCCTTGTTCACATATAAAATTCCAGAGTATGGAATGAACTTCTTTTGATTTAATGATTTAACACTGCTGATTGATACAAAGTTTTGATCTAAAACTAAGATGAATTCTCCATCTCACCAAATATATATTTATATATATCTTGGCAAGGCCAAGTATACATGAGCAACATGCGGAAGCAAAAAGAGTTAATGCATAGGAAATAAACCACTAACAGTGTGAAAAAAGAAAATAATTATTTTGCTGCAGTAAGAAAATGAAAATGAACAGTATTTCTATGATATACAAAATTGGTGTTGTTGGAGATCTGAAGATGGTCTAAATACACACGAGACTGGCCAGAGTAGGTCAAAAGTCTGTTTAGTCCCACATTCTGTTTCCA